>NC_143018.1:137948137-138218137 GCF_055824585.1 Amblyomma mixtum | reverse complement strand
TTAATTGAGTATGTGGTGAAATGAAAACATGATGCCCGGGGTCACTTTGAGTGGGGTTGCTTCGTGACGTAGGTTTTTTGAGCGAAAGCGCTCATATGCTCACAAACACTGACCAAGAATCTTGTCCTCTACGTATGTGTGCGTACGTACGTAGGTAAGAAATTAAATATTCGCGACTGGGAGTAGATCCCGTAGCGGTTTTAAGAGGTAAGCGTCGGAGACCGCCGCGCGGGAGCAGTAGGCTGTCCCTGCAGCCGGTCACGCCTCAAGTTAAACGCCTCATGGTCACGCACGCTCGCGCTGTCCATTGCGCATTGTCCTCTTCCGTCTGAGGCACGAACTGATGAGATCAGCTTAACCTCGATTAGAGCCTAGCCTGAGTCTAATACCGCAGCCAGACATCCCGACGTCCCATCAAAGCAAAACCATTAGCCGACCAGGCTACACGCATGCGCTCGAAGGTCTCCTCGGTGCAACCTCACTAAAACCCAGCATTTTTTGAAGGCATCAGCCTTACTCGTTACGCAAAACTCCGTCTCTGTGTGTCTGTTTGTGAGTGTGTGTGTGTTCACACTCGATGGTACGCAATGAAGATGGCGTTTACATGCAAGCTGGCAGGTGGCGTTAAAACTGAGAATTGGTCGCGCGAGGCCGCTCGCGAAGAGCAACCTGTATAGCCCAAATTCTACCGGTGGCACTGCTTGACATCCCAGGACAGCGGTGCGCCGTTTAACTGCTAAATTACAGTGACAGCAGTCTTATGAGGACTCCCGTGGATCTATGAATGTTAAATAGAGAAAGACCAGTTCTGCATATATGGGCATTAACCCGTCAGCTTTGGCGCCATACACTAAAGGCGGAGCGCGCGTCGCTGTAGAGCAGCGACTGCCTTCATTAAGTTCGCGCGCAGATCAGAAGTGGTGCGGCGGCGTAGGGGCGCCTGAAACGCACAGCCATGCAGACGTAGAATCGCGAGTTGCGTGGCATCAGGTTACATCACGCCGCATTGCGCGGCGATTGCGTTCAGAAACTGAGCAAGCGGGTTTAGGCCTTCTTAAATATCATCATCATCATCAACCTCACAATGCCCACTGCAGGGTAAAGGCCTCTCCCATGTCTCTCCAATTAACCCTTACCGTTGCCAGTTGCGGCCGCCGTATCCCCACAAACTTCTTAATCGCATCCGCCCACCTATCTTTCTGCCGCCCTCTGCTACGTTTTCCTTCTCTTGGAATGCACTTCGCATTACGCATTACGTGCCCTGCCCAAGCCCCTTTCTACCTTTTGATTTCGACTAGGATGTAACTAACGCGCGTTTGTTCTCTCACGCACTCCGCCCGCTTCCGATCTCTTAACGTTACTATTCTTTCCATAGCTCGCTGCGTTGTCCTTAACTTAAGCTAAACCCTCTTTGCTAGCCTCCACGCTTCGGCCCCATAGGTGAGTACCAGTAAGATACAGCGGTTGTAGACTTTTCTCTTGAGGGATATTGATTAACCACCATTCATAATCTGAGAGAACCTGCCATATGCGCTTAACCCCATTCTTATTAAGGCGGAAGCCTTTAATGCCTCATCGTTGTAAGCAGGAGCTGTCGACAGAAATGTCACGCTTTTCAATTGGTCGAAACAGTCGTGACCTCAAAGTGCGCGAATTTCAAACGGGGCCAATTGTACTTTGGCTAGTAACCATCCAACCGATTAAAGGGATCGTATAGTGATGCTCTGAGTAAGTGGGAGTGAGTTTAGTTGCTTGATTACCCAATTAGCCTAATTAACCCTTGTAGTCAGGACAGATAGATAAATAAAACCGAGTAGGAAATTGGTCGAGTTCGGGTATCGAACCCCGGTCTCGGGAGTGCGAGACGAGCACTCTACCACTCCGCCATGTGAGCTCGATGGTTTGGAGTGAACAAAGGTGCGTCTAGAGAATACGGTGTCTTCGTTCACTCCCATCTTCCTCCCTTTCCGTTGCGGCGAGGTTCAGGTGTCCACCGAGGTATGCGAGACAGATACATTTCCTTTCCTCGAAAACCAATTTACCGACGAGCGAGGCGTAGAACCCAACGGGCGATGACGTTCTGTGGACTCCGTGACAGCGTTGCAAGATGCTGTCGCGTTTAAACGCGACAGCACTCTCAGAGGCGAAGCCTAACATCTTAACCACACATCAGTGATAGAAGCAGCAACACCGCGCTTAAGGCTTTCGCCTCACCGCACTTTAGGTCAACAAAGTGCCCCCTGAATTTTTCTTCTTGTTATTTTCCTCTCATGATCCGGGTCTCACACACAAGCAGTCTTAATTGTCTCCGCCGACTTTAATATGGCGAGACCCTTATTAGTCCGATTACTGGAAAAACCCGGGGGTGCGTCAGTGCGTGTACTCGCACATGCTACAGAAACCCCCAGCGATAGCATGACAGAGAGGACGGCGCCATCAAGCGGCCGTTGGGCGCACACAGGAACCACACAGAAGGCGTTCAAAATGTCGACAGACATAGCAGCTTTTCGTCTCCATACCAAAGTCTGTTATGATATCCAGCCAGCCTGTCCTGAAAGAGGGGGCATGTCGCCTGCTCAGAGCCAAAGTTTGATCCTCGTTCTTTTCAGATGGGCATATGAACGTTTTAATTAATGTATGAAACTCTTCAGTCACGTATTTTATTTTATCAAATCGCAAACTTTGAGGAAAAGGCAGTCAAGATAGTGTTGTCAAGCGCCTTTTGAAACAATAAAATCAAATGCGTTTAGACATTTTGGCGGGATAGTTGGCTGGGAAGCATAATGAAGCCTGATACACGCAAAAAATAGTTGGCAATCAGGAAACGAATATAAATAATATCGCACAGCACACTTTAAATTTAACAGACATGCTTGAGCGTGTTCAGAACTTTGCCGCTCGGTTTGTTTCAAGTAATTATGATTTTAACAGCAGTGTTACTAACATTAAACTAACGCTGGGATGGGAGCTGTTACGGAAACGCCGTACCAACTCCCGGTTAGAAATGCTGTATAAAATCTTTCACCGAAAAATAAAAATAGATAAAGAAAATTATTTACTTCCACCGCATTTCAGGTCAAACAGACTTGACCATGGGTGGAAGATTAGAGAAATTAAATGCAAAACTAACACTTATCAAAACGCTTTTTTCCCATCTACCATTCATGACTGGAATCGCCTGCCCCATGAAATTGTTGAGTGCCGTTCAGAGTCTATGTTCCGCGCGTTGCTGTCGGATGTATGAGTGCGCAGTTGGCTTTCTTTTTTTTTTTCGTCATGTCTTTTTGTTGTTTCATATTTCATTCATTTTGTACTTGCTGTGTCATGCCTTGTTGTATTGCTTTTTTTTTCTTCCTCTTTTTTTTTCCGGCCTAATCTTCTGTTATGTATCCTCATCCCCCCTGCAATAATGCCTTCGGGCGCTGCAGGTATTTCCAATAAATAAATAAATGAGGCGCACAAAAAGGGAACAAAGGGCAGTTGGGAAAGTGCAAAGAAAATTGCCCGGCTCGCGCCGCCATGAGGTACACACAGCACGACGATAAACACGAGACGAACACAGGGCTCCTTAACTGAAGGTTTATTTCCGCGACCTCGTGCATAACTATACTCTGTTTCATACATAGCAGGCAACGCTGCCAAAGCTAGCGCGCCTGTTCGCGCAGGCTAAGTCCGCACGCGAAAAGTAGTTCGCCATACATCCAAAGCGTACTCAACCATATTTCGTAGCGACAAATCTTAAGTGCCGTGACTGGCACCTCCTGGACTTCCTTTTAGCTCTTGCAACATTTTATACCTGCGACTCGTCGAGATTTCGAGAAGCAAAAAGTACACGTGGCCATATGATACGCGGTTGGTAGAGGGAATCGCTTCTTCTAACTCCGCGCACAAAAAGTAGTTCACACATCGGCAAAATTATGGCCAGAGAGCCTGAACACTGAGCGTCTCACAGCTTCGACCGTGATTTTCAGTGCTACTACATTGTTTTATACCGCTCTTTGTATTGGTCCAAACAATGACCGGAGTTTCGAGAAGAACGAATGATGCGTGGCGGAGTAACATGGTTTCGCGGACGAACTATTTCAGCAACCTCCGCAGCGTTGCCTGCTATTTATGAAACGGAGTATACACACATGACGCCGGAGAGATTCCAAACACATGCGCTGGTACCAAAAAACTAAAGTGTATGTCTTGAATCCCAGCGGCGCCTTCTGAATATTTACACATGTGTGTCTTGGAAATAAGCCTTAGTAGACAGCACTCTGCTCGTATCATTGTTTGCTTATCTTTGTGTTTCAGACTGGGCTGTTCGCTTCAAAGTGTCTAAAATCAAGCCACCGTCATCATTATATACGAAAAAAAATGAAGCAGGTAAAAAGATTCCGCAAACATTACTTGATCACGTTTGATAGTGGCTGATAGCGAAAAGAGTGAACGCCCTCTATGTTTTAAAACAAAATAGTGCTATAAAAGGGGGAATATTTCGAACATGCAAATTAATTCCACACTTGGGAAATTGATTTCATGGACTGAGATACCGAAACTCTATCATTTGTGGAGCACGAATGCCCAGGATAGGTAGCGTGTTATATTCATGTCGGACTTTCAGCACATTTTTTCATATCTAGGCCCTCTTACACGCCAACCAAATGTTTTGTTATTTCTGCAGTTTTGCACCTCATTTTCATTGGGTCGAAACCAAGTACTCCGTAAAAAAGCAGTGATCCTTTGTTGGTTATTATCTCCGCAAGCTTACAAATCTGAAACTGCTCCAGCAACGACCATAGCATAAAAGTAATGGCTTCTGACTTGCGAACTATGCGTCATGATAACTGCAAGCGTACGGCACGCCAGACGCATTCAATCTGGATTTAAAACGCTTCGTGACATGAATTTCGCAACCCGCTCGGAAATGGCTGAAATACAATGGCAGAACAGACAAAAACGCTGAAATGAACTATTCTTCTCAGGCAATGCAAACTAACCAGGTGTAACCTGGAATCTTGCTACTTGTTCGTTGAGAACGATAGAAAACTAGTACAATTTTAAAGCAGTTCCACTATTAAAACACCAAAAGTCAGCTTGATCACCACTATTTATTAGCGCTCCGCCTTAGAACCCAAACTTAGCGACATTAGAATCCGATACCAATTTCTCGTGAGCAAAGAAAATGTTTTCAGTGAAAAGGATTGGTTGCGTATGACACATATGAACAGCAAGAGAGCCCCTGTCCTTTAGGTGCCTCGTCCTGCCTGGAGCCTAGTGTTTGAGTACCAGTGCTGCAATGGCATCCGTTGCAGCCATTGTAAACGGCAGATTTCGTGACGAACCTCCGTGAAGCTGGCGATCTGGTTCTCCGGCACGTCCTGGCACTGGTTGTAGATGCCGTAGTTGCCCGGCACCGAATAAGCTACGAGGTCAGGGTAGCGGGGTTTGTACCAACGTCCGAACATGGCCACCGAAACGGCCCACATGATTGTGGCCAGGTGATCACCTTTCAACTCCTTGATAGCGTCGACCGCGGTGGCCTGCGTGGTGAAAGGTGTGCATAATATGGACGCATTAATAATATATCGACCCAAGCGCGGCCATTCGGCTGAAGGTATAAAGGTGTTATGGAACATCGTAGAAGAATTCATCCTCGTCCGATGATCGAAGTCTGAACAAACGCCTATTCGGGCAGTGCTCTACCAAATAAAATAGTCAGAGCCGCCTGCAGATGGTAGCACGGTTGTACGGACTGTAATGAGCAATTACTCCCGTAAGTCTAACCCTCCTTACAAAAAAAATGCGCTAAAGTGGACTTAGATGCGGGTGCGTGCCGAGCTGCCGTTGAAGCATGCAAGAGCCGCAATTTGAAGATGCACTTTTCAGGCCAACTTTCATTTGTTTACCGCCCAAGAATGCCTGTTTCGAGTATTCAGCGACATACAAGTCAGTTTCATGAACCGGTTCGTTCAACCATTGTTACAGCAATCGCTATATGGCGCTGTTTATTCGGTATATAGGTAGTCGTCATCGCAGTATTTCCTGCCGTAAACGAAAGCTTCCCGCTGATTTATGGGCTGGGTTACTTTTGTCCTTGTAGCTAGAAATTCTTGAATACAAACTTTCTCAATAATCCATGTTTCGTTCATTGTAACCGAATGGCACGTTTTCAGCTTCCTTTCCAAAGCACCCACACCGCTGTCAGCCTCATTTCTAGCCTTCCTTTTACTCCCAGTCTCGATCTCACAGCTGAGCACTACGAACTAGAACTGGTATAAAGTTAATACTGTAAGTAACCTGGTGATTTAAATTACAGAGCCACTGGCAGCTGCCCGTCATTTATTCCTCACCAGCTAATTTCTATCCCACGTTGTTGATATCCCAGGAGAACCTCACCTGGCAGCGTGTGATCCTTATCCAGCATATATCTATGCAACGCCGTTTTTTTTGCTTTTGTTAGACTTGTCAGACTTCAAATATTTAACTTTATTTTTCTCTTGCAGCTACAACGAAATTACCAAGGCCCTCTGCCTGGCCCGCCGAACCTACGCTGTGACCCTCAGACAACTGCAGACGCTCACGTACGTACATAGGGGGGCGGGGACCAGTCAAGCTGCGGTTGCAGCTTTTAGCCCCGTCTCCCTCCATCTTTTTTTTGATGGAAAATAAAGTTTATCTTTATCTTTATCTTTAACCCGGAACTATACCCCAGGCTTTGCCCCGGTACATACCCGACAAATATATGCAAGGTCTGCAACGCCAATGCAGCCACTTTAACTCACATGCTCTGGGACTGTAACAAAAACCTTCACGGTGCTAATTCCGGAACCCTCCCGCCGCGGTTGGACGCTGCCATGCGCAGCCCCAGCCTCGGGGACCAACTCTAGGCCGTCCAGCAGGCTCGCGAGGCGACGGCGAGGCAGCGCCTCTACGTCCCCACGTGGGAGACTTAAGGCCCCGTCCGCGAAAGCTCTGCAGGACTATGAATAAAGTTGTTACCAATGTATTTGCCGTTATGCGACCAAGTAACCGCATTTCGATGGATGCGAAAGACTTGAGGCCCATGTACACCCTAGGTTTGGTTTGCAATTCCATCAGCACGCGGAATTTTAAGGCGCAGATCTTTAATGCCTCGTACTATCGTTACCAAGGAATGTTAGCAAATGTGTCCGCGTTTCGGCGTCACTGCTTAAAAAGAAACTTCGTCGAGCCTGGGAATCCAACCTTTGGCATTTGCCTTTGGCATTGGAAGTGGAGACGCTACCACTCCGCCATGAATGCTCAGGATTTGGGCAAGAATAAAGGCGCATCTGGTAGCGAGGTGCTGGAAGTAGTTAGAGAATATGTCTACTTAGGGCAGGTAGTGACCGCAGATCCTGATCATGAGAGCGAAATAACTAGAAGAATAAGAATGGGGTGGAGCGCATATGTCAGGTTCTCTCAGATCATGAATGGTAGCTTACCAGCCCTCAGGAGGAATGCGTACAAGACCCTAAAGGGCCTGCTTTTGCTTGCAAGCCCAGTTGACAAGCTATTCGAGGACCTGGTGAAGTTACTTAAAGAGCACTATGCGCCGCGGAGTCAAGTAATTGCAGAGAGGTTCATGTTCAACCACTGATACCAGCTGCAAACGGAGTCAGTTTCAACGTACGCCGTGCAGCTACGACACCTTGTTGCCAAGTGCGCATATGGGAATTTTCTTGATGACGCACTGCGTGACTGGTTCGTCGCGGGGCTCGGGAATCCTGCAATTCAAGCAGCGCTATTGAAGAAGCAGGTGAATTTCGAATCTTGTGTCTTGCCTGTTGCTGCACATGGCGTATTCCTGTAGCGGAAATGGAATGGATCAACGTGGTGGTGAGCAGACCTTCCGACACTTTCTTTCTCCTCACTCTGAAATTGCTTTTGCAGGTCTCTCTTAACAGTCTGAACCAGAGATTCTGCAGTGCCATTTGATGCCGGGTAACCGGGTGGCGTTGTTTTGTGGCGCATCCCATTTGCCGAGAGAAACGTTGCAAATTCTGTCGATGCGAATTGTGGGCCATTATCAGATACCACTACTTCTGATACATCAAAACTTGCAAAAATGGCACGCACAGTTTTTTGGGACGTTGTAGTAGTCGTGCAGATGACTTCAATCCAGGAGAGAACGCATCGACGAGAACAAGTAAAGCCCCAACTCCATGAACACGTCCACGGCGTAAGTGCGCAGCGCCTGCGCGCCCAGAACGCATCGCGACGAGCATCGAAAAGGGGTATGCATCTCCATGCTCCTAGTGCTGGCTCGCTCCGCCTCTCGAGCCGACTGAAAAAATGTCAGGCCGTGAATAAAAGATGGTTGGAGAGCTGCAAGGATTCCAAAAAAATGGGGGAACCTGAAAGAGCTTTCAGCCATGAAGACAGGAGTCCCCGACAGCCCCGCTGTCCTCCGATTGTTGAAAACCGGACCCCGCTGCCGACGCGCGCGCTAGCGCCCGTGCGCAGGTGCCGATATCTGACACTGTCGGATACGAGCGTCGTGGATGCGTTCGGCGGTGGCCGACGCGTTGCGCATGCGCAGACCTGCTCTGGAGACGCGTAGACCCCCAAGGGCCACAGATTCAGCGTGTAAAACCTGACTTTCGATAATGCAGGGTCATTCCGGGTGTAATATTTTTAATCATTTCAGATGACAAGCGTAGGTCATGAGAAGAACTAGATAAGAAGTCGCTGGGAAGAACTAGATGTAGTCCTGGAAGATGTCGAGAGGTGATCTACGACCACCTCCGTCAGCAACCCCGGACCCCCGCATCGCGCGAGGGGAGCGCATTTCTCTCGTTGGCGCGCGCTCATTGTCGCGCCTCCAGCGCGCGATTATCATCCGAGTGCGCGTCGGCTGCGTGTGGCCTAGGGAAAGACGGCTGCGCCACGGACTTTCGTCGAGCGACGCGTGCGATGACTGCGGCGCAGTGGAAACATTGGAGCACATGTTCCTTCGCTGTGGCGCTTCTGCAGTGCCGCGTCGCGAGATGCTCGCGGCCTAGAGGGCGCTGGGAATGATCCCGGACAGTCTCGAGGCACTCCTGTGGCCGCGCGGCAGTGCGCGCATCCGTGACAGAACAATGGTGAGCCTCTGTGCGTTCATCGAGCAGGCGGGCTTGACTTCCCGCTTGCTCTTCGCCAGGTAGTGCACACGTGACATGCACGCTCCGTGGGTGTTACCTCGGACGGTATACGCGGCCGGGCGCAACACCCCGGCCGCTAGTGCAGTGTGCCACGCGCGCGATTAGTCCTAGACAGGATGTTATGTGCGCGCAGCTATGTACATAGAGTTTACTTCTTTTTGTAAATGATTGTGCGCAGTGGTCGCTCACGCGCACTAATTTTCGGACAATGTTTGGACATTAGCGCGCGGGTGGCGCGAACTTGAATACTTCTGTATTTTGTAAATAGTGTACAAAGCTCTCCCCTGTCCTTTCTTGCTATCGCTTCCCTCTGTACTCTCCTCACTGTCCTCTTCCTTTCCCTTTCATTTCCGTCGGCTGCAGCTCGTATGCTTAAAGATATTAGATGGCAATTGCCGCGGCCGGGAACACTCTTTTGCTTCCCCTTTTCATTTTTAAAAATAAACCACTACCACCGCCATCACCACTGGTATAGTGTTCGTTCTTCAATGGAGTGCGTGAGAGCGCGTCCGAATATGCCATAGATTGCTCTTTGCGATATTGTCACGTGCAGCGATATGCTGCAAGTAAAAGCTTCTATCGTTGCATGCGAGCGGCTGCAGATGTAGGAATGGGCTTGTCATGCCCTTTTATACCCTTCAGCGGTAAATTATCAGAGTAGATTGTGAATTCAGGACCAAATATGTATTTGTAGAATCGTTTATCTGAAATACGACTGCCAAAGCTTCTTTTTTTTAGTGTGAATACCCTGTTTTGGCTTTGCTGAGGGTAACCGAGAGAATACACAATTGGCTTTTCGTGGCCGTGAATCACATGAAATGACCCCACCTCTATACCCTATGCAGATGCGTCTGCCACTAAACCTAGCGGCTTCGAGGGATCGTAGAATGTTAGGACATCATCTTGAGTGAGACACGTTTTCCTTTCTTGAAAGCAACTCTCCGAGTTGTTACCACTTCCAGGGCTCCTGCTTCTGAAGAAAGCGGTACAAAGGCTTCAGTTTGGGCGACATCTGGGGAACAAACTTTGAATAAAATGTTAATATGCTGAGATATGCCTTCAGCTCTGTTTGATTGCTAGGACCTGGCGCTCCCTTCACTGCCTCCAGTTTTTCTGCACACGCACGGAGTACGGTAGCTGCAACGATATGGGCTAAGTACCACACAAAGTCTGAAAAAAAAACTGACATTTCTCTCGCTTCTGTCAAACTTTATGGCTCTGGAGCCTTCCAAGCACTGCTTCCATCCGAGTAAGGCATTCAAGAAATGAGCTTCACGCAATCAGGACGCCGTTCGTACAAGTAGCTAACCACAGCCATACCGTCGAGTCCCTTGAGCATGTCATCTATTATGGAATAAAAATTGCAGGAGCACGGTTTCAACCGTTCAATTTCACGGTTTTTTTCTCCTGCCTAGTTTCCTCAAAATACTCAGCGATTACCTGATTCGAGATTTCGGCGTGTCTGAAGCTGAGATCTGGCTCTTGACTTCCGGATTATGTATGGCAAGCGTTTTCAACATTTTTTCCCTGCAATTATGCCATTTTGGCAAGGAAGTATCGTGATACTCTTACGAGATTCCTGCTGGCGCATCCAGAGCAAAGGAGATATATCGGAGCGTCATGTGGTCATCCAAACTCTTGAACGTTGCAAAATGGCGAATCCGGTCCAACTATTTATCAACGCCTTCGAGGGAGAGTTCGTGAAATTAAAAAGATTTATATTTCAAATGTTTGGTTTGGTTTGGTTTATGGGGTTTAACGTCCCAAAGCGACTAAGGCTATGAGAGACGCCGTAGTGGAGGGCTCCGGAAATTTCGACCACCTGGGGTTCTTTAACGTGCACTGACATCGCACAGTACACGGGTCTCTAGAATTTCTCCTCCAAAGAAACTCAACCGCCGCGGCCGGGATCGAACCCGCGTCTTTCAGGTCAGCAGCCGAGCACCATTACCACTGAGCCACCGCAGCGGGCTATTTCAAATGTTGAGTGTACGAAAAGCTTGTTATGTGGGTTCTATGTATAAGGTCACCCACGGCAAGGTATTGGATGCAAGAAACACTTAAAACATTTTAATTCCTCTCCAAATTGTCCCTAAAATCTTTATCTCATGATCGAGACCCATCGCTAGCGCTAGAGTTTGCGACGTATAGCTATGGGAACGATATCAATGAATAATAGTGGCATAACAGCACAGTAACGTAAAGTACTATGAAAAGCGAAGCGCGACTTCGGCCAGCCGCTGTGTCGGCGACTCTGGGAGTGAAAGAAAAGAGAGAGAGGGGCCGTGGTGAAGGTCTCCGTAATAATTTCGACAACATTGGGGATATTTAACGTGCAGTGACATCGCACAGCACACGTGCACCCTTTGCGTTCCGCCTCCAGCGAAACACGGCCGCCGCGGTTCAGTTCAAACCCGGGTACTCCGGCTCGGTAAGCGAGCGCCTTAACCACTGAGCCACCGCGGCGGATGTTGTAGTTCCCTCTGATGAATTCCTACAGTCGAATCTAAAATATTAAAAAAAAAATTAAGGACAGCGCGCGGAAACAACTGAGACCATCTCCGATCATTTAAAAGAAGCGAGTGGCTACAAATCATGCGAGGCAAATGCGGTCGCCTCAAGCACTACAAACAAATTAAGAATGCAACGTAAGGTTACCACGAGCATGAAGAAACATTACAGAATTTCGCGCATATATGAACCCTGGTTCGTTTTTATTCGTATTATATAGAACTTTTGTTTTAGATATCTTGTGTAATAGACTATAGAGCTGAATTTTGTGCCCTACTATTCCTCGCTGTGGCTAGTTTAATCATCGTGTGAGCAACGATTCATTGAAACCAGTGTCCTTGTGTTACATACTTCAAGACCACGTATGTGCAGCGGAAGTGAAGTGAAAGCGGCGAACGTTTATCTTCACCTTTTTGAGTGCCTCTGGATGCCCGTAGTTTTCACACCGTTACTCAAACATGATATGGACGGCAGTGACTCTGGCACACACGACTTAAGAAGCAGCGCTCACCAAGCTGTGCGTGTAGCTTATGCTCCGTATCGGGCTGTTCACAATATTGGGAGGAAGGATGCGGCAATCCGGCCAAAGCTTGTCCTCTTCGAATAGGTGGCCATAGAACACCACGATGTCAGGCGCGAACACAAAACTGCAACAGATGGGGCCCTTCTCGTCATTCAACAAACGCCACGGCGAAGAAATCACTGCACTTGAAATAATAATAATAATAATAATAATAATAATAATAATAATAATAATAATAATAATAATAATAATAATAATAATAATAATAATAATAATAATAATAATAATAATAATTTTATTGCCACAACACATGGTGATACGTACAAACTCGGGCCTGTCAAAGCCAAGGGAGGCTTGCAGGACTAGGCCCGGCGAAATCGGCGAGCGAAAATTAAAGGCAATAAAATATCAGGGTTAGTTCACAAACACTGAAATACAAATACTAAGGAAGATACATTGTATAAAAGAGATGAAAAAAAATCACATTGGAATTAGCATCAATTAAGAATTAAAACTTCACAGATTTAAGCAATTGCTTTACGGTGGCTTTGGATGTAGCCGTCAACACCTGATCAGGAAGCGTATTGAAGATTGTAGGGACATATACACATCGTCTTGCTTTGACATATCTGGTTGCGTATCTGGCGGCCGTGTAGCGTTGACAATTCCGCAGTGCTCTAGCAGAAACTGCTCTCGTCTTGAAAGCAGGATTCCAAAAGTGCCGAAGAATAACAGTGTGCTTATATAAAGTTTCAAAGGACGGAAGACCAAGAAAATTAAACAAGTTTACATGAGGGGGAAAGGAATGTTCACAGGCGGTACTTTTCAACATATATTTTAGAAGAGCGTCAACCCGATCATGCCACCTTTGCGAAGAGTGTGCAAAAAGTGTGATGCCACATCTAATTACACTGTATGCAAGTGCATGCATGATTGTCTTTTTTACCGATAAAGGTAGGAAAGATTTAACTGTGAACAGTAGCCATGCCGTTCTACGCAATCTGCCACAAACGTAAGCCATGTGACTATGCCATGAGAGGTCGCTATCAAAGTAAATCCCCAGATATTTTATGCAATCAGCCTTTTCAACAGGAGTACAATGGCAGTCTTTATCATTGTGGGAGTCCAAAAAAACCGATTCACTCAGTACTGTTGTCTTCAATGGGTTTCTAAAACAAACCAGTTTTGTTTTTTGTTGGTTTACCAAAAGACCATTCATGGAAAACCAGTTCATTGCGATACAGATATTTTCTTGCAGTAAAGCAACAGCACTTTTGTAGGAAATATGCTTCGTAAGTAAAACCGTATCATCGGCGTACTGAAAGACCAAGGCATTTGTCACAGCTGAGGCGAAGTCATTGATGAATAAATTGAAAAGCAATGGTGATATGATAGATCCTTGAGGAACCCCAGCCCCCAACATCTGACGGCTGCTAACGGCTGTGGTGTAATCAAGGGCTACGACTTGTGAGCGATCTTCTAAATAACTTCTCAAAAGGTCATGAAACGGGCCCCTAAATCCAAGCAGGTATAATTTTTGCAACAAAATTTTATGATTTACCGTGTCAAATGCCTTGGCGATATCTAGAAACAAGCCACATGCAAACAGATTATGATCAAAAGTTGCATACAATTTATCTGCAAATTCTTCGAGAAGTGAAAGCGTTCCACGACCTTCGATGAAACCAAACTGACGGTCAGACAGAAAAGAAAATTTTTTTCACAAAAGAAGTCATGCACTCTAGAATAAATTTTTCCATAATTTGGGATAGTACTGGCAAAACGGATATTGGTCTATAATTTTCCAGGTTCTTTCTCTTGCCACCTTTGTGTATTGGTCTCACAATCGCTGTTTTTAACATCTCGGGTATTGCGGCAGTCTCTAAGAATCCGTTAAGGATAAAAAGAAGGATATTTTCAAGACTTGCATAATTTCTCTGAAGTAGAGACGCTGCAATGCCATCAAGACCAGGTGGTTTGTTACGTTTGAAGCTGAAGATTATGCGCGCCAGGTCTACTGCTGACAGTTTAGGCAAAAAGGCGGACGCAGATATGGTACGTGTCAATGAACATCTTTGTGGCAAGGATGAATTGGGCTGAGATACACTCGCGAAGTGCTTGTTGAATAATTCAGCGGTTTTTTGAGGACTACCTGAAAAAATATCATTAATAGGCGACTCATTTCTGTCTACACCCCTTAAATTGTTAATCAGTGACCAGGTTTTGGCGGGGTTTTTGGCAGCTAGTTTAAATTGCTCACGGTAATAATGCCGTTTAGCGGAACGAATAAGCGCAACAGCTCTATTTCTTGCGGCTCTGTAGTCGCTGCGCTGTTCATGATTTTTAGGGGCGCGTTTACACCGCTTCCATAACCAATCCCTGTATAAAATTGCCTTCATAATTGCTGCATTAAACCAGCTATGATTACGTCTTTGGTTTTTGCGGATGACCCGCTTCGAAGCTTGTTCAAACATCTTTAATTGATGGCAGAATAAAGAATAAGCTAAATCGGGGGGATTAGACCTACATAATGCCGACCAGTCAAAGTTTCTAATTAGATTGTCTAATTTGTGTTGATCGACTATAGCTACGCGCAAGTCGTTTTGAGCGACGTTAGAAGATGACGTCTCTAGAGTCTTGCAGTTAGTACGGTCAAGGAATCGGCAAACGGTAAAGTAATGATCGGCTAGACGTTGAGTAATGACCGCTGAAGAAAGATTGCAGTTTGGAGCACGTATGTCTATGTGATCGAGACAAGACTGAATTAATCTACCGCCAAGCACTTCCTCGCGAGACGGTGCGACGATAACATTTTCTATGCCGCAAGCTGAAAGAATGGCTAGGTAATCTACCACAACGGTTTTCGTGGGACATAATGTATCAATGTTCAAGTCACCTGCTATGCAAAATTGATCTACTGTACTATTGTCCTGCAAGATATTTTCCAATTCCAGTAGGAAGCGGCTGATACTGTTTGATGGTGGTCGGTAAATTGCCAGCAACATTAATGAAGTTAGTTTGGAGCAAAGTTCCAACGCTAGGCATTCTGCATGTGCAAATGATATATCTATCTTAGATATAACAAACGTGTCTCGGGAAAAAACAGCAATTCCACCTCCTCTGCGTGAAGAGCGAGTTGCGAACGTTGGTCGATAACCGTTCAGCGTAAATAAATCTAGGCAAGAATCTGGAACATTGATTTCTGTTAGCACAAATATATCTACAACACCAATGGCACCTTCTGCGATTGTTCTGAACTCGTCCCAGTATTTGCGCAAACTACGGATATTGACATTAATCATAGTAAATTCTGTGTCCGAGTTTGGCCCAAAGCCCTTTTTGAACGATTCAATAATAATAATAATAATAATAATAATAATAATAATAATAATAATAATAATAATAATAATAATAATAATAATAATAATAATAATAATAATAAATGTTTTACTGCACATAATGATACATGGTTCCAGGAGCGGGCCTGTCAAAGCCAGCAGTGTCTTGAGGGACTAGGCCCAGCTAAGTCAGCGGACGAGGGTGCAATAATTCAAATCGGCATACAAAAAAAAAGTGTTGAATGATGGTTAACAGTTGGGACGAATAATATCAACATGTGGTGAACCGCACACACACATATTAAAAAAAGCAACATCAAAACAGACAACTCGTACAGATTACAGAAATGAGAACATGCATTTTACCTTACAAAGAACCAAGCACGCTTTTTAATGCATTTTTTGATGTTACCGAAAATACCTCATCTGGCAAATCATTCAAAATTTTCGGCACATATGCACAACGCCTAGCTTCGCCGAATCTTGTTGAAGATCGCGGAACAACCAAACGAACACTCTTACGAAGTCTTCGGCGGGCAGTGTAACATATTTTAAATTCACTAAACCAGAGATGCCGTAAAACCACAGTTTGTAAGAACAGATTCCAGAAGCATGGAAGACGAAGTGCAGAAAAGATGTTAGGATTAGAGATTGTTGGAGTATTGTAGGCTATATTTCTTAATATGGTCTTTAACAAAGAACCAACACGGTTTTGCCATCGAGTGGCGCAAGAAGCAAAAACAGTGATCCCATATCTGAGAGTGCTGTAGACTAGAGCATGCGCAATAGTTTTTTTTATTTGAAACGGAACGATAGATTTAATGTGGAAAAGTAACCAAGCAGCGCTCCTAAGCTTATTGCAAATATGTGATAGGTGATTGTGCCATGACATATCACTATCGAAGAATACTTCCAGGTATTTCGCCTAGTTCGTGTAGGCGACCGGCGTGCATCGACAGGGATGACAGTTATGGCTATGTAGAAAAACTGGTGCGTTTATTACTGTTAATTTTAAAGGGGATCAGAAGCAACCAAGTTAGGTTTTTGAGGCGTTAACCTTTAAGCAGTTATCACTGAACCAGGTCATGGCTTTGTGGACACTATTCTGCAGATTAAGGAATTCCATGTCGTATGAAGAATGTTTTGAGAGCAAAACCGTGTCATCGGCGTACTGAAATACTAGACATTTTGAGATTACGTGCGTAAAATCACTAATAAACATGTTGAAGAGTGTAGGTGATAGTATAGAGCCCTGAGGTACACCAGCCTTCCCAGCAAGTTTACCAGTTGCGTTTTTAATCTCGTCTAAAACAACCATTTGCGATCGCTCGGGGACATAGTTCTTCAGGACATCGTAAAATGGACCTCTGAAACCGCTAGAATAGTGTTTCTGTAGAAGAATTTCGTGACGAACTGTATCGAAGGCTTTAGATATGTCTAGAAACAAAGCAACGGAAAACAAATTTTGATCAAAAGTCGACAACAGTTCATCCGAGAAATCCTCCAGAAGGGCTACCGTACCAGGACCAGTAACGAAACCGAACTGTCGAGTCGACAGAATCTAACATTTTTCAACAAAGGATGACATGGTTTTCAAAAGAAATTTTTCGATAACATGGGAAAGTATGGGCAATATCGAAATGGGTCGATAGTTCTTCATGTCATCTTTTTGTCCCCCTTTGAAAAGCGGCTTAACTATCGCAGTTTTAAGCTCTTTCGGGATGCACGCGGTATCAAGAAAGCCGTTTAACATGAAGAGCAGAATATCGAATATCGCTGCAAAGTTCCTTTGTAGTAGACTAGCTGATAAACAGTCATTACCAGGAGGCTTATTGCGCTTAAAGCTGAAAATTATTTCATAAAGTTCACTTTCTGAAATTCTAGGGAAAAAAGCGGATGCTGGGAGTGAATTTTCAAGCGTGGAATGGACGGCCTGACACGAGGATGCGTTTTCGGAAGGAAGTGCAAACAAATGGTTGAATCTATTTGCGACATCGACCGAATCGCCTGGAAAAAAAGAAACCGGGGAAAGGTTTGCAGCGTTTTTACCACGCAGGTGGTTTATTAGGGACCATGTTTTTGCGGCATTCCTCGACGACTGGCGAAATTTTTGGAAAAAGAACTGGCGCTTGGACCTTATTAAAGCTACTACCCTATTTCTTGCAACCTTGTACTCTAGACGTAGGTTTTTATTTTGTAACATGTTTACATCGTTTCCAAAGCATGTCCCTGTATGAAATGGCATGCATTATGTCCGCAGTGATCCAGTTATAATCCTTTTTAATTACGACGCTCTTGGCACTATCTTCAAACTTCTTTATTTGGTTACAGAAGATGGTATAGAATAATAATAATAATAATAATAATAATAATAATAATAATAATAATAATAATAATAATAATAATAATAATAATAATATTTATTGCCACTTTGTAGCTAATACAATAAGGTTCAGGCCCGTCAAAGCCAACAAGAGGCTTGAGTGACTGGGCCCGGCAGTTACGGCCAGGACTACAAAAAAGGCAATAGATACAGTAACGCTTCTCGTTACACCCAAACGAGAGCAAAAAAAAAAAAAATTGAAAAACACAGGTTAACAGCACAAGTATTCAGAAATTCAACTCTAAACCCAGAGTATACGTCAAAATAAAAATAAAAATAAATGAAATAACGAACATTTTAAGCATAACTTCACTCTAACAGAAGAATACCAAGATCAACACAGGGCTTTCAGATGCATCTTCAGGTCACGCATAGAAGTTAGAGCAAAAATTTCATCCGGTAATTCATTAAAGATTTCAGCGCCTTGCTTTTCCGTATCTAGTTACACTGCGCGGTACATAATAACGAATTGTTTTCCTTAATTTCCGTTTAGGAGTATTAATAATTAAAAAGTCTGAATTCCAAAAATGCCGCTGAACAACTGTATGCACAAAAAGAGAATGAAATGACGGAAGACCTAGGAACTGAAAGACGTCCGTGCCGGATGGCATGTGACAATTGTACACAATGCTCTTCAACATGTTTTTTACTATACTATCAATACGACAATGCCAGCGTGAAGGACATGGCGCAAATGCAGTTAAGCCGTATCTGAGAACACTGTACGCAAGTGCATGAATTATAGTTTTTTTCACCGACATCGGCGCCAAAGACTTCATATTGAAGAGTAACCATGTAACCTTCCGTAGCTTAGCACACAGATATGCCAAGTGGTCATGCCAAGATAAGCTGCTGTCAAAAACAACACCAAGATATTTGATCGAGTTTACATATTCTATTGGCTTGCAACCACAGGGAAGGGAATCATGATCATGCAAGAATACTTGTCTGTCTATAAGTAGCGTCTTTAAAGGATTTCTGAAACATATCATTTTGGTTTTGTTTATGTTCACCGAGATTCCATTCTCGGAAAACCATTTCATGACATAATTAATGTTTTCCTGCAACACATTCACTGCCGTCTCGTAGTTAATATGCTTCGTGAGCAGAACTGTGTCGTCCGCGTACTGAAAAATCAAGCACTTGGATGTTACTGAGCTGAGATCATTTGTGAATATATTAAAGAGCAATGGAGATAGAATAGATTCCTGTGGTACACCCGCTTTCACAGGGAGCTTTGCACTGTGCTCCATTTGGCTGTTAATTCTGACCACTTGTGAACGTCCGCTTAAGAAATTCTTTAGAATAGCATAGAAAGATCCTCGAAAACCCAGAAGGTACAGTTTTTGTAATAAAATAGCATGATTAACCGTATCAAACGCTTTCTTAACGTCTAGAAAAAGAGCACAGCTAAACGTGTTTTCATCGAAAGCAGCGTACAATTCATCAGCAAATTCCTCAAGCAATAATGTAGTACCTCTTCCCCTAATGAACCCATATTGACGGTTTGAAATGACATCGAATTTATCTAAGAAGGAAGTCATACATTCAAATAGGAATTTCTCTAGAATCTGTGATAAAATTGGCAGGATAGAAATCGGTCTGTAGTTCTCGATAGCGTTCTTTTGTCCTCCCTTGAACAGCGGCCTTACGATAGCAGTTTTCAAATCTTCAGGTATTACGGCGTTTTCCAGAAATACGTTAATCAAGAAGAGCAGTATGTCCGAAAGAGCGTGAAAATTCCGCTGTACCAGCGCAGCCGATATACCATCTATTCCGGCGGGCTTGTTTCGTCGGAAGCTAAACACTAGCCTGGCAAGATCGTCCTTTGATAGCCTTGGAAGATATGCGGAAGCTGATAAAGAATTTTTTAGTGTACATTTCAAGCCTTGCCGTGCTGCTAATAATAATAATAATAATAATAATAATAATAATAATAATAATAATAATAATAATAATAATAATAATAATAATAATAATTAATAATAATAATAATAATAATAATAACAATAATAATAATAATAATAATAATAATATTCTTTATTCAGTATAATCTGCACATACATAAAGCGGAAGCATAGAAGCAACAAGTGGGCTTGTGCGGCGACATCCGGCAGCCGCGGCAATCTTCGCGTTACATCAGAGCTCCGTCAGAGGCAAAATAAATTAAAAGACGTAAATATAAAGAACAAAAAACTTGGCACAGAATAATATCAAAAAGCACTGATAAGATTTTAGCACGTGTTAAAGGTTCTCTAACGCTTGAACAGCAACAGGCAGTTTTTTGCGGGTGGTTAAGGAAAATAAATCGTCCGGTATTTCGTTAAAGATAGCTGGCACGTAATATTGTCCAGTTGCTTCGCTGTAGTGAGTGCGCATTCCCGGTTTATGATAAGGAGGAACATGTCTCAACGGTACCGGTTTCGTATTTATGTGCCTGTATGCGCTGTTCCAAAAATATTTCAGTGGTACAAATTGTTCAAAAACATTGTCACAAGAAGGCAAACCGGCTGCGGTAAAGACACTGTTGGGGAAATTTTCCTGGGTCAAGTAGAGCACGCTGGTAGCTATATTTTTGAAAAACCTATTAACCCGACATTTCCATATGAAACAACAGTTAAAAAAGCAACACATACCGAATCTTAAGACTCTATATCCCAGAGCCTGGGCGATCAATTTTCTAATAGAAAATGGCATCATAGTTAGCAAATTAAACAACAAGCGTGCAACACTTCTGAGTTTCTTACAAATGTGAGTCATCTGAGTATTCCATTCCAAATTATTGTGTATGTACATACCAAGATGCTTAACCGACGGGACGCTAATTATAAGTTGACAAGAACACAAAGAGCAGCATGAGGTGTGTAAATATATGGAACCTACACTTGGTACATCCTTATGCGAGTTACGGAAACTGACAAGTCTGGATTTGGTGCTATTTATTTGTATTAAATTTCACGAGTGCTAGCTATTACGAGAGCGTTAAATCACTACAGCATTATTACAGACGTCGCAAGTAGGATTATTATACCCAGTTTAACAAAGTTAAACCGAGTAGACGTCCAAAAGCATGTGTTTAGCCGGAATGGCTAAACAGATGCTTTGCTGGGTTGTCGGCGCGGACGACGATATTAGATTAACGGTAGGCTCTGATTGAGGCTAAGCTGCTCTTATCTGTTTGCGGCGCAAATGGAAGTCGATGAAGGCGGTCATGTACAATGCACAGCGCGAGGGAGTTGTTGCAGACTAAGACAAGGTGTGAGCGGCTGCGGCAATAGCACAGAGTTCTCGTGCAGTAGTCAGCGAAGTCGATCTGTTCGCGCCGCCGCGAGTTCGAATTCTGGTTGCATCAATATTAATTCATTTATTTATTGAAGGTTAAGGCTTCAGCGATTGGCCGGAATTTGGAGCTTTTATTGGGAGGTAGAGCTCTCGCTCTAGAAAAGCTCGATTCTTGCTTCAATTTTTATCGCCGCATTATCATTCATTTCACCCGACTCCTAAGCCTCGAACCGTCCTTTCTCCCTCAATGCCCTTTTCCTTACCTTAACTTTCTCTATGATTCCTCTTCGCTTTTTTCATCGTTGCACTTGTACAGTACCTTATGACCGTACACCCACTGCTATCATTTCTCCGGAATCCACGTTCACATCTAGCTTTACTCGAACCTGCCTCCGTTTTTTTTTCTGCAGATTTTGTCCCCGGGTAGTTGGTTCTGCCGTACTGCTTAATTCCTTCATCCTAGTTTTTGAGGTCAACACAGCCTATCAGAGCTAGCCACCTGTCGCTGTTGGACAGGCAGCCTTCGAAACCTGCTTTCGCTTTCTCGCCACGCTCCACACAACCGAATTCTTTTCCTCTGAACTGGCATTATTCATAACAGAGTTCTGGGCGTCAAACATTTATTCCTCTTTAGCAGCCATCATGCCCAGACAAAATTCCTCGTTCTCATCCTAATACCCTTCTCCCACTTTACGCCCACCATCTCAATGGGCCGTCCTTCTCGGAGTAAACGCCCTGTTTAAACCCCGGCAATGGTGAACGCTTTGCCCAGACGAAGAAAAGTCCTCGTGTCGAAACATTGCCAAGCACCCTGCAGCTTTGCCCTCGCTTCTTCACTTTGCTTTTTTTTTTGTGACGGAGATGATTTCAAAAGCATTCGTGCATGTCCAGGAATAGCATGACTATGAGTTTTTGAAGAGCAGGCTGTAGCTCACGAAATAGAATGGTTCCTTGAAGCCCAAGAAAACTCCAGTCATGCAGGCTTTCAAACATAGTATGTATTTGTCTCGTTCAAATACTTTTAACTACGCAGCTTTATTTTTGCAAAAGCCATAATGATTGGGTGCAAGAGCTTAGGTTTATGAATAATGATAGACAACTTTGTATACAAAAAATTTCAAAGCTTTGATAGCAGGTTGGAAGTATAAATAGTTGTCTATGTTCTTCTAAATCACTGCCATCTGCTTTCTTAAAGAGTACGATTCATTTCGTTATTTTTTCTTGTTAGCAAAAGTACCAGTCGTGAAGCAAAGGGTAATCATATCTGGAACAACCGGTGCAATGATACCTCTATGTTTAACGAGTCTTACTTGAATACCGCTAATGCCGCAGCTATGGCAGGTATTAAGGTTTTCTATGACTCTCGAAACTTCTGTCTCAACCGGTTTTGAATAATACTGTATTATTATGGTAAGGATGAATTCTTTCATGCAATTTTTTGGGCTCTTGCTTGAACACGTATGCAGCAAGAACTTCCGCCTTGTGTGCAGTGGCGATTTTAACATAAATGTGCTTGATGATACTAAAGCTACTCGGGACTTTAACAGTGTGTTGCATTCTACTGGTTTTCTCAACTTAATAACATGTACACGAATCACTGTCAGTACTCAATGATTGCTCGACCTCATTTTGACAAATAATAATACTGTAGTTTACAGCTCTGGTACTCTAACATCTGACATAAGTGATCATTGCCCTGTATTTATGACCTATCAGACTAATTCAAAAAGAAGAAGGGAACGCAAGGAGTCGCTAATAGTTCAGCCCAACACCGAGGCTAGTCTGGAATCGTTCAAACAAGTCATAATGGCTTGTGATTGGTCTACGGTCTTCAGCAAAACAGATGCGAATGAGGAATACAGTGAATTTATTAAAATCATTGTTAAAACACATGCAAAATATTTTCCGTTAGTATCAGTAAAACCATCAAATAAAACTAGAAAACCATGGGTTAACCGGCAGCATTGAAAATTGATTAGAAATAAAAACCGCCTTTATAATTCTTTTCTCCAATCGCACTCAACTCTTCCAATCGAAATCAATTCTCCAATCGAAATCAATTCTCCAATCGAAATCAAGTAAACGCGGAGCTTACGCGGCCAAGGAATGCATAAGGTTTGGTTTGGTTTGGTTTAGGGGGTTTAACGTCCCAAAGCGACTAAGGCTATAAGGCTATATTATGAAAACCTGTTTGCAAATACCAACCGACAACGGCCTGGCGCTGCATGGATAATTATAATATCCTTGGACGTGATGGCTCTCGTTCAATTCCAAGAACAAATACCGTAAATGGGTGTGATAGTTGTCCTCTCTTTCCCTTTAACTTGACCACGGAGCGGACTGACTCCTGGCGGGGCAAAGCTCCTGCGTTTCTTCTCGTTCAAGAGCAGTTTGTTTTTATAATTCAGCAGTGACTCCCCTACATACTGATGGCAGACTGGGAGAACATAGTACTGACACTTTTCCACGTGCAGCGTTGGGCGCTTTACCTGGGCGCCTAGCAAAACAAACACTAGTAAACGTTGCGTCCATTTCCTCGAACAGGCTTCAGTGCCAGTTAGCGCGCCGGCCAGTGACATGTACTGTATACCAATGCAAAAAGCCGAACATTCAGTTCTATTAGAGTACACACAAGACGCCAAATACAGTCGAGCCAACTAATAACAAACCTGATTGTCGCGCGGATTCGATTCGTTGTATCCGAGGTTGATACCAGGTGGACTTCATATTGCCGCAACGAATTACTGGCGCCGCCTAATAGTCGCGCTCAGGAGGCTGGCACGCGCTCTTCTTCGCCCGAGAGCTTGCTCGCTAATCGGTTCGCCGGCCGGGCCGTTTCCGCTGGCGCTTGGACGTTGTGGCAAAATATAACCCTGCCTACCTGCTTCTGTGACATTTTGGTGGAGGTGCTGGGTTCATCCCATGTCCGAAGAGCTTTTGGGTGCCTTCGAAGCCCCGCTACACACCGTGAACACACCTGTGCACAAGGCCAGCCGCCGCTTGAGAGGCTTAGCCCCCGAGTGTGGTCCCCTTCTTTCATTACTGCGAACCATGGCGACTACAGAGGCAAGCCAGCCCATTCACATTCCAGTGAGTGCCCAGCCGCTGTTCTTCCATGCTCCGCGTATGCCCACGCCGTTCCATGGCGACAAATTTGAGGATGTTGAGGACTGGTCGACAAACTACGACCGGGTCGCTGCGTTTAATGCGTGGGACGAGGAACGAAAGTTGCGGAACATTTATTTTTCACTTGGAGACGCCGCCAAGATGTGGTTCGAAAACCACGATACTACCATCACCACCTGGCAAGATTGCCGGCAAAAGCTGCTCAGCACATTCGGCAACGACGCAAGAAAAGAGATGGCTGAACTGGCTCTACAGTCCCGAGCGCAACGGCCCAATGAGAGCGTCGCCATGTTCGTAGAAGAAATTACTCGGCTTTTCAACCGCGCGGATCCGTCCATGTCGGAGGCAAGGAAGGTGCGCCATCTTATGCGTGGCGTTAAAGAAGAGATCTTCGTCGGCCTTGTACGTGACCCTCCATGTACTGTGGCTGATTTTAAGAAGGAGGCGACAAGTATGGAGCGTGCCCTACAACAGCGATTTGTGCAATTTGATCGTTCTGCGAACATCACTGCTGTGGACTTCCGCTTGCCGATGAACGGCAACGAGAGTGGCGCCCTTCGCGAGCTTGTCCGAAGCATCGTACGTGAAGAACTGCAAAAGCTGCCCTTTCTCGAGCAACACCCGCGTGTTGGAGGCATCTCGGATGTTATACGTGAAGAGCTCCGGCAAGCAGTGCCATCAATGCCATCCCCCCAGCCGCCTGCGCCGCAAGTCATGTCCTACAGCGACGTGTTGCGTACCCCTGCGCCAGCACAGCCGGCACCCTACAGGCCCGCTCCTCTCGTCCGTCCTGCACCCCGACATCCAGCTCCGGCTGATGCGCCCGACACTCGACCGCCCGCTCGCAAAGCACACGTGTGGCGTACGCCGAACAATCTACCTCTGTGCTTCCACTGCGGCGAAGCTGGACACGTACTGCGCCACTGTCCATACCGTCAGATGGGCTTGTGCGGATTCTCACCGGATGTCCCTCGGCCGCGCTATGGTGAACGACCTCGGGACATCGACCAGTACCTCAGCGCCAACGTCCCACCTGCGTCCCCACCGCGACGCCAGTCCAGGTCGCCATCGCCGCGGCAGTTTTCCCCCAACCGGCGTACTTCCTTCAGGCAGTCCCCAAGTCCGCGCCGGGCATAGAGTTTCTTACTATTACCTATAGGGAAAGCTGGCGGCGCTGCGCTTCAGCCACCATGGACGCTCAAAGCATCATGGGGCGGTGAGGTACTTGTTGCGAGACAGTCATAGTTCTTCAGGAACACGGAGTGTCATTACTAAGATGTTTCATTCCAAAAACGCTGTTCGTGTATGCGCAGACGACTTTCGCGCGAACGCAGTGTGCAAAAGTCATAGTAGTGAAAACGCAATGACACACGACGCCAATAAAAGGTTTTACTCTTCCGAAATGCCATTAAAAAACCTCTTAAAGTATCTAAGCAACAACATTTTTTTGAAAACATATTTACTTTTAAAAGTGCGCCTGTTAATTACGAAATATTAGTTTTTGTAGGGTTCATCACTTGGCCAATAGGAAAGCTAGTCATCTCTCATTTTGGGAAAACTTTTCACTTAAATGCTTTTCTGCTCGTTTGTTGCAATCATTAGACAAGATATTGAATGTTAGGACATTCGTAGTTATCGAACAGCTTTATTTTTGCATTATTTTTTGGCCAAAAGTTGCAGTTCCGCAACAAGTAGCTCACCGCCCCATGATGCTTTCAGCGCCCATGGTGGCTGAAGTGGTCTCGAGGGGTCGCCATGCAAACTCCCATAGACGGGCCGCCAGCTTTTCCTCTAGGTAATAATAAGAAACTATGGCGCCGGGAAAACTGAGGACGGCGACTATCGGAGGTAGAGCCGCCATCGATGAGCACTACGACCAACATCCTCCATTCGCCGATTCGATCAAACATTCCGACCTCCGACCCCCCGCACCGACCAGCAGTCCGACCACTTTCCGACGATCGCCGCAGTTTTCCGCCGACGCCCCCAATCGACGCACCGAACGACCAACGAGTCCAACGACCTCCCGACGATCACAGAAGCTTACCTTCGACGCCGCTATTCGACGCACTGAACGACCCGTCAGTCCGACGATCCATGATACGGCGCACTTCGTCGACGGTGAGCTTCTGTCCGCTGAAATACCGATCGTCGTTGACAATCACCATACGACTGCCCTTGTAGATAACGGCGCTGATTTTTGCGCTGAGTCGTGGCCTTGCTACAATCGTACGCAAAGTCCTCATTCCTTGGCACAGCGCGCCGATAAGGACAGCCGGAGGGCATGTGCTGACGCCGCTAGGAGTGTGCTCCGCCCGAGTCGAGATTCGCCACGTAACTTTCTCTTGTTGCTTTGCTGTGCTGGCGGAGTGCTCCAAGGACCTGATCCTCGGTCTTGATTTTCTTCGAGAAAACGGCGCAATCATCGATCTCCGTGACCTCATGGTGACTTTTTCGACCCAGCGCGCAGTTTCCGACGACTACACAGCAGGCAGGCCCGTTTTCCGGGTATGCGATGATAGTGTCACACTACCTCCACGCACCAGCATGTTTGTTACAGTGCACTGCGACAACCCTCCCGCCCTTGAATGCCTCGCGGAAACGAATGTGAATTTATTGTTGAGCCTACAAGTCTGCGTCGCTCGTGGGGTCTTTTCCTTGAGTAATAAGCGAACTGAACTGCTTTTAACGAACTTTAGCGCCGAGTACCGCCATTTACCGCAAGGGGCAGCCATCGCTTACTTTGATGAAGAAGGCGAGCCCTCAGCCCACTGCGCCCTATCGTTGCTCAACAAGAACCCCCCCCCGAGAGCACTGGCCATACAGTTCGAACTGACGTGAATCCTGCTTTGCCTTTTGACCGGAAACGCCGCCTTCAAGCAATTCTTGACTTTTACCATGACTGCTTTGCCGTCACGTCCAAGGTGCGACAGACGTCAGTAGCAAAGCATCGCATTATAGTTGACCCCACCTAACGCCCTATCCGCCAACACCCTTACCGAGGGTCGACTAAGGAACGCGAGGCTATTCGGGCGCAAGTTGATGAAATGTTTCGCGATGATCTGTTCCAACCGTCCACAAGCCCATGGGCCTCGCCTGTTGTGCTGGTCGCTAAAAAGGATGGAACACTCAGACTCTGCGTCGACTACAGGAGGCTCAACAAAATTACAAAAAAAGACGTCTACCCATTGCCTCGAATCGACGACTTGTTCGACCGACTCCGCCATGCCCGATACTTTTCATCGCTCGATCTACGCAGTGGCTATTGGCAGATCGAAGTCGATGAACGTGATCGTGAAAAGACGGCGTTCATTACTCCTGACGGCCTCTACGAATTTAAGGTGCTTCCCTTTGGTTTGTGCTCCGCCCCCGCGACCTTCCAAAGAATGATGGACACTGACCTAGCCGGCCTCAAATGGCAGACGTGCCTCGTCTACCTTGACGACGTCGTCATTTTCTCTGCGACATACGACGAGCATCTCAAGCGCTTGACGGCCGTCCTAAGTGCTGTTTGCGCGGCTGCACTCTCACTAAAACCAGAAAAATGCCACTTTGCATTCCAACAGCTGAAGTTTCTAGGCCATGTCGTCAGCGCTGAGGGTATTAGCCCTGATCCAGAGAAGAAGGCTGCCGTAGCTGCTTTGACGACTCCTACTGGTAAAAGTTCGGTTCGACGGTTTTTGGGCCTCTGTGCATATTACAGACGCTTTGTCCATGACTTCTCCCGGATAGCCGAACCACTTACTCGTCTAACAAAGGACGACCAACCTTTCGTCTGGGCCGACGAGCAGCAAAGGGCTTTCGAGCAGCTTCGCACACGCCTTCAAACAACGCCCATACTTGGCCACTTCGACGAGGAGGCGGATACAGCATTGCATACCGACGCCAGTAACGTTGGCCTCGGAGCAGTTCTCGTTCGGTGGCAAGATGGTGCTGAGCGGGTCATCGCTTACGCCAGGAATGCGTTGCGGCATTGCCCCTCTCTCGTGCCCCTCTCTCGTGCCGAAGCGAATTACTCTTCTACCGAAAAGGAGTGCCTTGCAATTGTGTGGGCGGTGACAAAATTTCGGCCGTATTTGTATGGTCGGCCGTTTAGAGTGGTCAGTGATCACCACTCTCTGCTGGCTAGCAAACCTTAAAGATCCTTCTGGCCGGTTAGCCCGCTGGAGTCTCCGCTTGCAGGAGTTCGACATCACTATTCTGTACAAGTCCGGCAAGAAACACAGTGACGCTGACTGTCTATCCCGAGCCCCTATCCCGTGTTCATCACTTGAAACAGATGACTCCGTTTTTCTCGGCGCTTTCACGACGCCTGATCTCGCTCAACAACAGCGAGATGACAACGAACTGCGGCCACTCATCGATTACCTCGAGGGAACCGCCTCATCGCCACCTCGCCTTTTTACGCGTGGCCTGTCGTCGTTCTGCTTGCTGGACGGCGTCCTTTACAAGAAAGACTACGCTTCCACATGCATTCAGTATCTGCTGGTGGTCCCAACGCCGCTCCGTCCCGACGTTTTGCAGGTATGCCACGACGAGCTTTCTGTCGGCCATCTCGGTTTCTCACGGACCTTGGCTCGCGTACGACAAAAGTACTACTGGCCCAAGGTTGCTGCTATTGTCCAGCGCTATGTTAAGACGTGCCGTGATTGCCAACGTCGGAAGACGCCGCCTCTCAAGCCGGCCGGCCTGCTGCAGCCTATTGGTCCTCCTCGAGTACCCTTTCACCAAGTCGGTATGGACTTGCTCGGGCCGTTCCCTACGTCATCTTTGGGCAACCGCTACATTATAGTCGCCACTGATTACCTCACCCGCCATTGTGAAACCAAAGCTCTTCCCAGCGGCACTTCTACTGATATTGCGAACTTTTTCATCTTTAACCTAGTCCTTCGTCATGGTGCCCTTGCGGTCGTTTTAACTGACAGAGGCACTGCATTTACTTCAGCTCTAACCCAGGAAGTTATGCGGCTCAGTGGCACTTGTCATCGCAGAACAACAGCTTATAATCCTCAGACGAATGGCCTTACTGAGCGACTCAATAAGACCATCGCCGATATGCTTTCAATGTACGTCGACGAAGACCATAAGAACTGGGACCAGGTACTACCGTATGCAACATTTGCGTATAATACCGCAGTCCAGGAAACAACAAGCTCCACACAGTTTCGTGTGGTGTACGGTCGCGAAGCCGTTACCATGCTGGATGCAATGTTACTGCCCGATGTCGCCCTCCCATCAGTTGCCGGCGCTGACCAATTCGTCCAGCACGCTGAGGCCACCCGTCAGCTAGCTCGAATGAGACTCCGGACGCAGACGCTCAACGCTATAACCTTCGTCACAGGGAGGTAATTTACAACTCTGGCGATAAAGTCTGGGTGTGGGTTCCTGTTCGCCAGCGGGGTCGCTCCGAGAAGCTTCTGCGCCGCTACTTCGGCCCGTACGAAGTGCTGCGCAAACTCAGCGACGTCACCTACGAAGTGATTCCGCAAGGAACTGTTCGTACGTCCCGACGGCAAACACAGTCGGAAGTCGTACACGTTTTCCGGATGAAGCCCTTCCACGCCCGCTAGGTCAAGCCTACGTTTCTGCTTGACCTCGCCACGCAGCATCGGGACGATGCTTTATGCACCGGGAGGGGCAATGCCGCAATTAATTTACTGGCGCCGCCTAGTAGTCGCGCTCAGGAGGCTGGCACGCGCTCTTCTTCGCCCGAGATCTTGGCTTGCTAGTCGGTTCACCGGCCGGGCCGTTTCAGCTGGCGCTTGGACGTTGTAGCAAAATATAACCCTGCCTACCTGCCTCTGTGACAATATGTTGCTGGCAAAAATACTAATTCTGATAGTGTAAGTCATTTATCCGCGTCTATTCAAAGTAGACTCTTAGCGACGCTTTCCAAGCTCTCCAACGCAGTCAGACCCTCCTCGCTTATTCCCTTCCAGCGGACAAGCTTGTTCAGAAACACCATTTAATTAATCGCGTTTAAAGCACTCGCGGAAACAGGATGTAGGTCGACCTCCTCGTCATCGCCGCTATCAGATTCCTGCAGTGCGAGAGTTCCCGTACTTCGTGTGCTATTATTTTAGTCGCTGTACGGGTTACCGATGTCGGCGTCTTCATCCGCACCAACAGTCATTGCGGACGATGACGTAAGGTAGGGCCCGCTGTGCACCCATGACGCGTCGCTACAAACCTACGTGCACCCGATAGCATGGTGTTCGAAAGGTTCCTCTACTGTACCTGGGTCCCTAAATTCTGCTTTATGAAAGCTGTTCTCAATGCACTCGGCAGTTAGTTGCGTTCACGGGACCGCATAATTCATGGTGGCAGCTGAGAAATTCGAGCTGCGACGTCGCGGAACCTGGTCGGTGAAGAAGTACTTGAAGATGGGCTTGGTGGTGCATATTCATGAAATACATGAGAGCGCAAAACGGGGACACGGACGAGGAAGAAAACAGGACGAGCGCTGCAGCGCTCGTCCTGCTCCCTTCGTCGTCCGTGTCCCCGTTTTGCTCTCTCATGTCTTTTCTGGTCGGTGAATTGATTTCTTTGTACTCTGGTTACGCACCGCTGACAAGACACCTTGAGCGCTTGAATTGCGTTCATGACAACCGGCTGGGCTTGCTCGTCGCGTTCGGTGGGAGAACCACGTGGTCACCGCATTGATAGAGCACTAGGTGCGCAGCACGACGTGATCAAACTCATCCTGCCTTTTGTCAGTGCGGAACTCAACAAGCAATCGGCGAACAAGTCTCCTGTCATCCCCATCCCTCTCCTAACTTATGCCCAGTGGCGAACGCGTCTATTGAAAAGAACAAATCCACAGTACTATTACGTCTGCATAACGGTAAATTCAGCTATAACTGTTAAGGTGCTATTAAATGAGGATATATTGAGTTGGATAACATAAGGACGACTTTATATCTGCATATTTATAGACCGCTTGGTTTCCTGCACATATTTGTTCTTTGGTTAGCGCTTCTCTTCAGTGCTCCGCTCTACTAGCGCGGTCCCATCGCTGCGGAGCCTCTCCTCCGGGGCAGCGTGTGGCAGCAGACAGCGCAGACGGACCGGACAATGTTCCTCCACTCCTGACATATTCTCCACCCTCCTTTGGAGCCCATTCTTCGGATGGGTCTCGTAGCAGCCACGTTGCGATTGCGTACTCCTCGTGTTCGCTATTTTTTTCTCTATCCACAGTTACCATCCCCCGTAAACCTATTTCGACGCTACCGTCATACTGTCCGGGTGGCTTCGTGTCAACTCTCTTCCGTTTCTGCATTCTTAATCTCTCGCCACAGCCTTCTTGTTGCACGGTAACTTGTTTGGTTTATAGAGTTTGCCGTTTCAAAGCGACTCCGGCTGTAAGGGACGCCGTAGTGAAGTGCTCTGGAAATTTCGAACACCTGAGGGTCTTAACTTTCACTGACATCACACAGTACACGGGCCTCTAGGATTTCGCCTTCATCGAAATTTTACAGCAGCGGCCGGGATCGAACACGCATCTTTCGGGTAAGCAGCCGAGCGCCATAACCACTGAGCCAGCGCGGCGGTTTTTCTTGCAAGGTTCCCGTGGTAGACACCTTCTAATAACGCCTTCCTGGCCTACACCACGCCATTCTCCTTCCGCAGTTACGCTCCTCCTTTTAGGTTATACCAACCCTTTTGGTGATTCCAGCGGCAGCCATCAGCGGCTCAACCATGGTGGTCATCATGGTTGTTATCATAATGTAGAGAGGTGGCCATGGGAAACAACCTACGAATGGTTTCCATGGCAAACCCTCTCCATTTATGCATTCCAACGTTCTCGCCATAGCCGTCTCCTTGAAAGGTCCAATGGTAACCACCCAAACAACGCATCCCTCCGCTCCCCTCATACAGTCCTTTTGTAGCGATAGCTACATTAGGCAGTTTTAGCTGAGCGTTTTTACAGCCAGCGGAGAGGAGCGGACGAGCGCAGACGCCACTGCGCATGCGGACGTCGCTGGGCCGGCCACCGTTTTTACGGAGCGAAGTTTACGAGCGATAGGCAGCGCGCCTATAAGAGCGCCCGAACGTGTATGGGTATTCAATATCTAAAACACGACACTTACCAAATAATTAACTAAAAACACAGAATCCACCTTTACTAAACAGTTTCAGCGCATTATTAGTGGGCTTAAATGATATTCTTTTCACTCTAACTCGAATTGTGACCTATAGGTGGAGCAGCAGAGCAATTCGACTCTAGTCCGCTCGAGAAGAAGGGCGATCCGCCCGTCTCCGCTGGTGTATCCGCTTGGACGCTCCGCCCCGCTGGCCGTAAAAACGCTCAGCTAAAACTGCCTAATTTCGCCCGCCGCTTCGCGAGGTCAGCGTGGCTGTGCGCTGAGCCGTGGCACCATCGCTCCGCCAGCTGTGCGTATACGCGGAGTGACGTCATAGGCCGCAACAGATGCCGCCCGCCTCGTCAGTTATGCTCATGCGCGGAGTGACATCAGAGCACGCAGCTGGTGTGCGCGCCGCGCGCCTACACTACGCTAGCACTTAGTGCCTTTAGCTTGGAGGCGCCGTGGCCACCGGTACGGTGCAGTGGCCACGGCGGTCAGGTGCTGGTCAGGTGCTGCGGAGCAGCTGCTGGCGGCCCGGCGTGCTGGTGAAACCGAGTAGGGGAGGAATGGAGAGGGGCGAGAGAATGAATTCAAGTCCAGGGTCGAAGATGAAGAAGGAACGCCCAGCGAAACGGCGGGGCGACAGACTGACTTTGCAATTCGACTGAGCGAGTTCCACTCGGCCAGCTGTAGCTATCGTGTCACTCCAGGTTTGACCAGAGCAAAACCACAACCAATATTTTTTCGAAAGCAAGCACACTCCGACTGGTACCCATGGCAACGCGCCCACCCGTTACGCCAATTGCTACTTCTACAACTGCTGGTAATAATTATAATATACCGACGCCACACCGAAGACAAACATCTCAAGCTGTAAAACAAAAACACTAGGATCGTAGGGCCGATTAAGTCTCCTCTGATAAGCACGCACATAAAACGGGCACTCAGTTCTCAATTAACACACCTACAGACCGCCCTAAGCTGATTCAGGAATCTAATCCACGAGGATGAGTAGCCCTACGGAGTGAAAATCAACTGGGCAAAGTACGCCACGAAATGTTACCGGAAGAACAACGAGTAGCAACCAAGACATGGCTTTTACAAAACCATTAAGCAAATCAATAAAAACAACGAGGAAAACACCGGAGATGAAGCCCCGAGGCATTAAGAAACTGCGATTTCTGATGCTCAAATAACCGGACATCAAGACAGCGGCTCCGTAGACGGGGGATAAGAAGTTTTAAGAACAGCGGAGAGCGTTGCACCACACTGTTCACATTCCTTTTATCGCGACAGTATGTTGTGTGGTGATCAATGTCTCTAAATTACGCACGGGATGTGAAAGATTCCAAAGTTGCGGGCTCTGGATAAATTAAGACCGCAAAGGTCCCTTCGCGTCCACTCAAATGGCACAGCAAAAATGTGTTCAAGCAAGACATTAATATGAGATTGTTGGTTGTTGCATTACACGGTTTACGCCAAAAGCGTACTGGCGCTAAAAGATGGAAACACACACAAGACAGGACTGGCGCCAACTTCAAACTAAGTTTATTAGTGAAAAAACACTTAATAACCACACGAGCAGGCAGAAAATAAAAGCAAAACAGACTCAAGGGGAGATTTAACCAAGGCACAAGTGGCAAAAGGACCAAAGCAATGATTACAGCGATGACAAAGACCCACTAAGAAAACTAACCTCTCCATCTGACAGCGGAACAGGTGGCTTGCTTATGCAGATATGGTCCCTCTGCTTGATGTAATGCGCTTCTATTATTTCATGCTCTAATCTGTCTTTAGACCTTGCAATGAATTTAGTGTTTTCAAAACAGAGGCGGCATTTGCAGCTTTTGCAGTGAGTGGCCATGGGGCTGCTATAACCATTTCTATCGCAATCTTGTGCTGCCTCACTCTTTCATTAAAGCACGGACCTGTTTAGCCGCTATATTCCAGACCGCAGCTTAGAGGCACAACGTACACAACATCAGCCGTGCACTCACTGGCGTGGATTTGGTGTTATTTTTGCACTTCCTATCCATTTTTACTTTGTTCATGGTGCAAACGCGCGACAGCTTGCAAGGAGCAGAAAGCACCACATTAATCTTATAAATGTTTGCCACTTATTTCAGGCTGTGCGGAAGCCGATGAATATAGATAATCACCACCGTGGGTTGTTCTTCGTTATCGTTGTTTTTTTTTACCCTGTTCACCTTTCAATGCACGCTTGCACTTCTTGACCAGGTTCTCAGTAATACTAGTGATGAGGTGTTTTGGGCAGCCACATTGGCGATTGCGTTCAGTTTGCTCATCAAGGCTCTGTGCCATTTCATGCTGATAAGATTTTTCCAATGCTACATTTACGCTTGTCGCAACGATCCCCAGCTTGATTAGCTTGAAATGTGCACTACTAAAAGGCAGTTACTCTTTGCCCGATCTGGGGTTGTAGGACCAACAAACTTGTCTGTCCTGCTTAAACACAAGTCTCAAGTTAAGAAACTGCAGGCCGTTGTTGTGGCGAACTTAGTGCGTGAAAGTGTATTTTCAATGAATTAATTTTCCATGAAGTGTTTTTTCCATGAATAAGCGTAGTTGGAAGTTGGCGCCAGTCCTGCCTTTTGTGTGTTGTCTCCGTCTTTTAGCGCCAGTACGCTTATTGCGTAAACTGTGTCAGAAATGTGGGGTTGTATTTCGTCTACATCTAAATGCGCACGCCACGACCAGGATTCAATCCCGCTGACGGAAGTGCAGCTCTTTGCGTACCGGAGGTATTCCGACGCAGCCCTCCGCTCATCGTCGGTCGGTAGAGAAACGGAAAGTGCCGTGTACAGCGGTGCTCCACGGGCTCTCTTCGTGTCGAGAAACGTGTTTATTTTCTGCAAAGGAAAAAAAATATTCACGAAATGAAGAGCCACCTTCAGGAAACTAGGAAACTGTTTAGATTAGTTAATAAAGGGTGTTGCTGTTGAAGTCCTGAATTTTTGCAGACGATTTCGGGTTACAAAATGGTAACCTTCTGTTCGTACTAAGTTAATGATATTAAAAACAGAATGAACTCCCACGCAAGGACGAATAGAATCCCTCGATGTTTAGGCTCGACGTTTAGGCTTCTTTTTTATCGAAGCAGATTCCGAAGTTCACCGCTTTAGGAATTCCAAGCTCGACATTTCTTTCAACCTGAAGCTTGTCGCTTCACATTTTTTCTGAATCTCCCCAGTCAGTGAAGTAGGAAATAAAACTAGAAACTAGAGCTAGAAACTAGAGAACTCCTAGAAAGAAAAAGTGTTTTCCCATATGAGAAGCGCTACCACTAGAAAAAGCACCCCCTAAAATCGAAGCGGCGATCCATCCCTTCGGTAGCAACGACGACCGTTAGCCCCTGTGATGAAGGCTGGCCGCTCTGCGCAGATTTCAAGGATTAAGTATTACCTAATCCGCTAAAATCAGAGGAATGGATGGACAAATAAAATACTTTTAAGTCCTCTCTATCTTGCTCTGCTTCGCTGTAAGACATCAAATTTGATGGCAGATTTGCTTGTTATTAAACTGTGTCCTGTAGTAATCCCCGTCCACGAGAGTACACAAGAAGTGAATAAAGTTTTCAGCTCAGGTCGTTCAAGAATAAGAGCAATAGTCGCTAGAAGTGCCGAGCCAAACACTGCTGCTTCAAGAAACGCACAGTGACACCAGAGTGATCGGCAGTTGAGAATGCGACGACATCTAACAACGCTTCTCGAAACGCACTTGGGGTGAGCTGCGCGTTGGGCTCAAAGGACCAACGCAATTTTTTTTTTGCTGTATGTCGTTTCATACAGTCTGGCATGGTGCTCTGAAGTAGGGAACGACCGGACTTCGTCTCAGCTCCGCACACTCTACAGCGCCGGACTCACTGATTGAGTAATTCTATCGCCCGGGTCTACGGAAATACAAGACCATACACCAGGAGCCGTGGGAGGGATCGTGTTTTAGAACATTGTTACGAACCCGCCAGCACCGTGTGTGAATACAAACACCGCTAGATCGCTTTTTGACCGAAGAATCCCCAGTGATATGAGCGTCCTCTGTTTTAAGGTTGATCAATCTTGCTGCGGAAGTATATAAGAATAAATCAACCACAAAGTGCACGAATGACAGCTCACCTACTCCACGCTACATACGTCGATAACTCGAGTACTAGGCGCGTTGAATTGTGTTTAGCGCTTGTCTAGTGAAAAGTGCGTACGGTTTCTAACCGACGAGAAAGAGATTCAGAACCAACAGTGGTGGCGAAATTCCTTTCCTTGTAGGGGCTGTTGCCCTCTTTCGATGAATGGGTCATCCTCCAAACCTTTCTAGCTTGGAACGAACAGTGGCGCCCAAAAGTATTATTCCTAGAAGATCTTTGAATACTTAGTGTGGAGGAGGAGGAATTGTTCTAGCTACGCAGTTTGGCTCTGGAAGCGCAAGCTTGTTCTCCAAAAGGTCGAAAAAAAGCGTATTCTGTATGGTTTCCAATGCTCGTGCAGTAACTGTTGGCTTCTTTCATGCGCACACACCGGCCGATTTTCTAACAGTATCGAATGGCCATCGACCCACCGACTTGACAGCGGCCTATCACGGCCCGGAGTTGCGAATCAAGCGAGAAGAAGCGCCTAGCTGTATTACAAAATGTGCTTATTATCGCTTGTTTTGCCGCTCTGAGTCGCGATAAGACGTTCAAAAGTCGGCGGGTCGATGGTCATGCGAAGCTGTTCGAAAATTGGCTGGGTATACATGGTACAACGAGTAAGCCATTTTCCTATCGATTTGGGCTGAATGTAGTTTATTACTTCATCATTAGCTTGATTACGCCCACTGCAGGGCAAAGGCCTCTCCCATAACTCCAGTTAACCATATCCCTGCGAATTTCGAAATATTGATACAGCTCGGAAGTTTACAAAGAAGTGCTTCGCCATTTTGCTTGCGACCGCTAGGCATTCTGGTAGTTTTCTGTCTCCAATTGTGCGGCTCATAATATTCCTGGAAGAGGTGCGCTTCTGGAGGAGGTGCGGGGTGCGCTTCCAGACCCGCGTAGGCTTGCGACCAATATGGATCTGACCCCAGTTCACCAGCGCCACAGCCGCCGCCTCCATCGAGCGGCCCCTGAATTCGGACTCCTTCCGGCTGCAAAAAGGGCGACGCAACCTCGGTCTTCGGAGGCACCAGCTACCATGGCAACTGAGATCAGGCTCCCGGCGCACATCCTCTGTAACCAGCCACGAACACCCCCCTCGTTTCATGGCGGCGTGTTCGAGGACGCCGAGGCCTGGCTCGGGATCTTCGAGCGTGTTGCCCGTTCAACGACTGGAGCGACGACCGTAATCTCCACAATGTCTATTTCGCGCTTGAAGAGTTGGCTCGGACATGATTCGAAAACCACGAAGCTTCGTTCACATCCTGGGAATCCTTCTGCCGCAACCTAACGGCCACTTTGCCGAATGCAGACCGTCGAGAGCGAGCAGAAGCTTCGTTACACTCGCCCGACCAGCGCCACAATGCGTAGGTTGGGGCGACCTAAAAGGAAATAAAAATAATAAGCCCCTTGCCTGCACCACATACGTACTAGAGGCTTAACCCAATTCGAAAATAAAACAATAAGCCCGTGGAGAAATAGCAATTTTACCACCCGTAGGTGGAAAGTAAAAAGAAAGGGGAAAAGCTACTGTAGCGACCCACAGCCGGAGGAGCGGGCATGGGGAGACTCCCAGATCTCCATTGGGCAGTAGCGGGAAGGATGGGTAAAAGTGATGGGTTAAATGGTTGTCGGGAATGGGTTAGGAATTGTGGATGGGAATGGGGACAGCGAGGTTTTTGCTCTGATCCTTCGATTATCTCCTGCCTGGCCAGGGCAGAGAGAGCATCGAGATTGCCCAATGGTGCGGCCCCGCTCACAAAATGCCCGACCACCCACCATACGCAGCGGGCTCCTACCGCCGGAGACAGGATAACCTTACTCGGGGTCAGCTACCTGGGACCCCTCCACGACCCTAGGGGGTGTTTGCGACCAGCCAGCTACTTACCATCGAGTGCTTTTCGCGGTTTTTCAGACACCGGAAGTATGTGTGATGTGATCCGGCCAGTGGAGGCTTAGGTCGTCAGCCTAACGGCCCCCCGGTCCCCGACACCTCCTTTAGGACCAATCTGTGCTTCCAACCAACCAACCATGCACTTGCTGGGTTTGCACCGGACCAAATCCTAGTAGCCTAAACTACACCGACTTGTATCCGGTGGCGGGGCAACCAGCACCAGAGTGAGAGCGTACGCATGTACTAAGAGGACGTGACCCGCCTTTTTAATCGCATGGATCCCAACATGACGGAAGACAAGAAGCTTCGGCACCTCATGCGGGGTGTCATGCAAGAGCTCTTCGCGGGAGTCGCGCGCTGCCCGCCGCGCAATGTGGCAGAGTTTCTCACCGAGGCGGCCACTACGGAGAAGCTGGAACAGTGAGACCGCCAGTACAATCGCGACGTCCACACCTTTCTGCCTGATCTCATCTCTATGCCTCCCGGTATCGACGCGACCTTTATACGCTTGCTGGTCCGCTCTGTCGTCAGAGAGGAACTGCAGGCCTTCCGGATGCCGTCCGAGAAGCCATCCTTCACGCCACTGAGTGAAGTCGCCTGGGACGAGATGCGTCTGGCAGCACAACAGCACCAAATTTGCGAGGTTCATCGCCAGCATGATGCAAGGGCCACGTATGCATCCCTCCTACGCGAGGCCTCTTGGTATGACGTAAATTCTGCGACTCCAGCAGTGCTCTCGCCGAGCTGCCCTCGTGGCCACGCTCCGCCAGCCTACCGGCGTTCGCCGGTAGGCTGGCGGACAAGCGTTTGTCCTGCGTGCTTCTTCTTCTCCTTGTCCCTGTCTTTTTATTGCGCTTTGCTAAGTTCAACATGTATTACCAACTCGCCCAACTTTCTGCATTGCTTGAACTCCTTTCTAGTACATTGGGCCCTGTGTTACCTCTTTCTTTATGTGCAAGCGTTTCTCCTGCGTGCTTCTTCTTCTTCTTGTACCTGTCTTTTTATTGGGCTTTGCTAAGTTCAATATGTATTACCAACTCGCCCAACTTTCTGCATTGGACGAACGCGAAGAGTGAAGTGTGGCGTGTCCCGGATCGTCGGCCCCTCTGCTATCACTGTGGCGAGGCGGGTCACCTCTACAGGACGTGCCCATACCATCGCGTGGGCCTGCGTGGTTTCGCGCCGGGCGACCCGTGCCCACAGAACGGGGAACGACCGCATGAGATAGCGTATCATCAGTCTTCGCGATAGCACCACATCACGTCAGGCCGCCAGGAGGCTCAATCCCCGACGCCGAGACGCTACCGTTCTCCAAGGCCCCGTCAAGCAACAGGCTACTCTGGACGGCGTTCTCCCAGTCCACGCCGGGAAAACTGATTCCAGCGGCTTCTGGAGGCAAGGCCGCTGATGCCGGGATTTGTGAAGATCCTCCTACGCCAACACCACGCGACGATGTTTCCCTGGGAGCGAGTAACGAGAGCATCCGACGCGCTACCTCCGATTTGTGCGTTAAAATTGATGGCGTCGACGTGACCGCTTTGCGGGATACTGGTGCCGATTATTCTGTCATGTGTCTTGCCCTTGTCATAGAACTGAAGAAAGTTTTGACGGGGTTTGGTCGGGTTGTGTCGGGGGTTTGACGGAAAGTTTGGTCGAGGCCTAGCATTGTTACGTACGAGCCAGGCGACCGTGAGTGGGTTTGGACACCAGTTCGTCGCCGTGGTTTGTCTGAAAAATTACTGCGCCGATACTTCGGACATTACCGTGGTCTCCGCCGACTTAGCGACGAGACGTACGAAGTTTCACCGGCAATCCCAGACCGCCTATCGCGCACACCACCACATCCGCATGTTGAGCACGTCGTTCGTATGAAGCCGTACCACGACCGTCCTGCCGAATCTACTTGAAGCTGAGTGCCGCCGGTTCTGTGTCGTGATAACTGTGTCGTGATAACCTTGCGCGTCTAACCGCTTTTATCCACTGTGAAAGCGGGCCGCATCGAGGCGACGCTGAAGAGGAGGGAGCAGTGATACAGGTGAGAAGTGGAGAAAGAAGTGCTTCGCCATCTTGCTTGTGACCGCTCCGCATTCTTTAACAGTTTTCTGCTCCCAACTGTGCGGCGCGCAATAATCGTGACAATATCATCCGCTTCTCCTACCTTCCTGCCGCCCCTGTGACACTCGCCTTCTCTTGGAATCCAACATTTTACCATTAAAAACCATCAGGTATCATGCATTCGCCTTACATTCCCTCCACAAGCCCATTTCTTCTTATTGATTTCGACAAGGATGTCATTAACCCGCATTTGAAACCTTACCCCTCTGCCTTCTTCCTATCTCTTAAAGTTACACCTATGATTTTTCACTGCTCAGCTCGATGTGTCCCCCTCAGGTTCAGTAGAATTTTTTTCGTTCGCCTACACGCTTCTGTTCTGTACGTGAGTACCGGTAAGGTGCAGCTTTTATATATTTTTCTCTTGAGGGATACTGGCAAACTGCCATTCAACATCAGTGAGCACATACCAAAGGTGCTTCGTCGCATTCTTATTATTCTACTTATTTCAGTCTCGTGATCCGGACCTGCGGTCACTGGAGGCCTTGTGTACATGAAATGTCTCAGCCTTTCCAGCACTTGAAGAACACTTCACGAGCTAGTTGCTTTTCCATCACACGAAAAAAGCGCGAACTACAGAATAGACGCAGAAAGGGGAGACGAGACACAGGCGCTGACTAACAACTGCAATTTTATTGCTCTGACACATCGGTAAATATACACAAGGTATCAAAAACAATAAGAAGGATAAGACATGAAACACACAATCGCAGCAGGAAACGAGCAGGGAATTATGAACGCCGAGCTGACGCAAGGAAACGAAATTCCTTATCCAGAAGGGCTATGGATGGGGTGCTGACACAGCGGTCTTTTGGGCTTGCGATTTTTTGGCTTCAAGTCAGAACATAAATACAATGTAAGCACACGAATCTCAGGCCATCTGGGCGTTCATTGCCGCGACTGTAAATGCACTCCTCACTGGAGTGACACAACCGTGCTGAGCAGGTGCAGTGACCAAATCACGCGAGAGATAATTGAAGTGGACAACCCTGGACATGAAAACAAAACAAATGAAACTATGGACGGGCGAGAAAGAAGCCAGACACAAGCCCGTACACGACGATTCACTACAGCCGCCGTGTGTTGACGTGAGTGTGCGTAAATTTGGCGTAGTACAAAAAATACCACGCTAAAAATTCATAATACTGTGTTTCCGGCATCAGCAAGATCCGCCAGCGTTTACTGACCACAGCGCCCATACTTAGGGTAAGATATGCAGGCTAAAATAAAGCGCTCTAAATAATGCAAGGGATTAAAATCAAAGAGCAAAGGTGCAGGAAACAGGAGAACAGACAATCCGGATTAGCTGAACACACTCGACACGCTGAATGTGCCCGATCGGCCAATTTTCTTCCCTTTTATGCAGAGCGTCTCAGCTAACTTAAGCCTGGGTTTAAAACGATGGCTTGGTTTAAGGGGGTTTGAAGTCCAAAAGCGGCTGGAGCTGTAAAGGACGCCATAATAAAAGGCCTCCGGCAATTTAGACCACCTGGAATTCTTTATCGGCGCTTACACCGCACAGTACATGGGCCTCTAGAATTTCATCTCCATCGAATTTCTACCGCCGCGGCTGGGGTCGAACCCGCGTATTCGTGTCAGCAGCCGAGTGCCATAACCAATGAGCCACTGCGGGGCGGATTAAGAATAGGCCACGGCAATTTAACTAAGAAATTCCGCACAAAACAAAAATAGTGCAACTTGCTCCATACAAAAGCCAGCAACATGCGTTTGCTCACGTAGTCTTAAAAGTATGCAGTGGCAATATAAGACAGCACGACCAAATGCATGTAGCTGGCTGTTGTATGGAGCAAGTCGCAATATTTTTCTTTTGTGCAAAAATGCATAATTAGCAGAAATTAAATAACCATATTCGCAAGTAACGGAGATATTCCCTTGAGAAAGTTGTAGAACGGTCCGCAAAAGGTCCCATCGAACAGTTTGTAACTTTCTATGTATGACGTATAAACTTTTTCGCTCACTACAGATTCCCGTGAAATACTAAAAAAAAAAATACCACGTGACATTTTCGTTTGCGCACTGGGATAGCAGTGCTCAAAAACGTACCGCCTGCAAACGAACTCATTTAGCCGGGTGAGCTGCCACTTAAAAGTTCACAGGGCAGCGACGCAGGTGATGGCTGTGCAATATGCGCCCGCAATCGATAACGGCTGCTTCTGCTTACCGCTTTCACGAACCGCCCAGAAGGAAGCATCGATGGCCTAAATCGCAAAACCAGTTTTTGCGTGGCTGGCGTGTCAAAATTTAAGTGGCAGCACACCGGGCTAAATGATCAGTTCGTGCCTACGGGAAACATTTGAGAGCACCGTAATTACGCTGCGCAGGCGGACATGTCCCGTGGCAATTTTTTTTTGTATTTGGCGGGAATGTGCAGAGTGCGAAAAAAAATTAGTATGTAATAGATGGAAACTAAGAAACTGCTCGACCGGGCGTTTTGGGATCGTTCTACAACTTTCTCATTGCAATTTTTTGCGTGTCTTCTGTGCTTGCGAATTTGTTTAATAAACCTCAACTGTTTGCGCAATTGAGCACAAAAAATTGTCTGACTTGCTCCATACAATACCAGCAGCATATTGTTTGGTCGCGTCGTCTTAGAGTTCCGTAGCATACTTTTAAACCCGGCCTGAAGATAGCTTGGACGCCCCGCATATACTAGGCATGTCTGGCAATCCGTTAAGGGTCAGCTGCTCGTTTCCGTTGAGCAAAGATATCACTCTTAGTTATGAACGTCGAACTGCACACGTAGTAAATCTACCTGAGCACATGGCGCTGGCAGTATATTTGTTTAGAATAACATTTTCAAAGGAATAAATCAGCGCTTATAAGCAAGGTATTAACTAGAAGCCGCAGGTAGAAAACATTACTAACCGTAAATTTTTACGTACTCTATCCTGTTCCCGAAGACATGGGGTCAACCACTACGACGGATCTACGATTTTGGGAGTAAATACTGAGGTCATGCTAGCATGAACTGTGAAATTCATATAGAGGATTCGGTTTTTGCTACTTATTTCTATTTGCATTTGCTTGTTTCTTACTAAGCAAGATAATGTGATCTAATGAAGTTTAAAAAGGGATTGCTAACAACTTTATCTCTTAACGAGAAGGTTTTGGGTGGTGGCTACCTGCTTTCCTAACAAGAAAGGCTTGCTTTTGATACGTGGCAGAGGACGCAAAAGAGAGCCGAAAAGTTCGCACCTAGTTTTACTTGGGACATTCGTCCTCATTGGCCTTCATTAATTTCGATGAACTGAATTGCCTAATAAAACAACGATTAATAACATCTGGCGGGAAAAAACAGCAAAAATTTTTAGAATAAATGAGGGAAAAAGTGCCTTAAACACAGACTTTTTGAAATTAATGCCATCGTCTTAGGTTGCGACCCGAAACAGGACTGCATTCCTTTTTTTTTCGCAAGTCGTCCAGATTATCCAAGAACCGCAACTTTCGATGTCACTCGTATTTTAACTTATCAGGCCTACACTCCAATGAAAAGCAATGACATTCAAATAATCTCGACGTATGCTTAGACCACATTTAGTCCCCTCTTCATTGCACACACCTCCCTCCTTACAGGTTTCGTCGGACAAGCTGTGATTTCCAAAACGAAGCTCTTATGCTAACAAAGCTCGTTCAGTGTTTTATGCCGTCAGTATAAAGCTGTGCGCTGCCGTCCTTTACTACACTATATTCGTGTGTAAAACGGTATAACCACTTCAAAGCATTATCAAGGCATCAAAGCATTAACCGACCTATGCATCAGCAGCAAAATTGCCACAGTGATTACGTTGGCACTGTGTCTTGCTTGTAATATAAAGCCAAAAATATATAAAAGTATTACCTTATAAGGAAAAAAATGTTGTTACATGCTTGCATTGCATCAGTGGAAGTCCAGTTTTGGTCGAAGGCAAAGTCGAGAACGCGCTCAAATTAGTTTCTAAATAGACTCGAAAAATATGCGCCCACTGTTCATGGCGAAGGCTCCAAGAAAAGCAGGCATTTAAAATATCCAGCGAACATACCCAAAACTGCCATTTTTATTAAGTTAATTCAGAGATCTAAGTGTGCTGAAGAGATTTGTCTTTACCACCACAGTCATACTAAAATAGTTCCTATAAACCTCCGTTTCGCAACCTGCAAGACCATAAATGCTCTGTATATGCCACAAGGGGGCCCTTTCGATTTCTACCGCTGCCGGATAAAGCTTACCTTTAGCACCAACAAGGCATCCTTGAGGCCGGCGTAACTGTCTCGAAATACGGGAGTGTTGATAAATCCAAAATGAAATATTCTACCTTCGATGAGGCTCCCAATGCTAGTATAGGTATTGGGCTCTTCGAGGACGCGGTTTATCTCCGTAAGTGCACTGGAAAACGAATGAACAGGCGGTGAGCATAAACTGAAGAAATGCAGAACACAGAGCTTGAAATCCAACGAAAACAGCCTCGCAACAATTATTTTTGACTGAGGGCACAACTGATAGTCAGGTTGTTCGTGAAATGATATAGTTTGCTGAAATTTATTTGTTAGCTTCGACTAAACGAGTTTAAAGTGCAGTGGGATGATTGGCCAAGTTTCTACCTCTTAAAACATTGAAAATACTTATCCTAGCCGTAGTTTACTTTTTCGCCTTCAAACTCTTTTCATTGTACGCTGCTGTTATGCTTAATTATAATCTGGAAAATGTCATCGCTATCGGCGTTTATTTTTCTTTAAATCTGGGGACGTGCCTTCTTGCGATACGTTTCATTTTTAAAACATTCAGCACTCGGCCACTGGTCCTTATTCCAGTTATGCATGCCATACAAAAGGTCGTCACGCTGTCTGTAGACCATAGCGTATACCTACGGTGCCACTTGCTCGCATAGGCAGGTCTATATGCTCAACTAATGGACAGGCGCCGACGCCCACGAAAGCTGCGGCTCTACGACACGATTTACAAGCCTGAGGTTAGTTAACGATGCTAATCTAGTCTCGTCAACGAGATTCGTCGACAGATATGCTAAGAATCATGGCAACGTCGTTCATGTCACTCAGCCGTACTTGAGGACGCAGGCTATCGACTGCGCCGCGTACATACCGGCTCTGTCCTAGCTTAGCCGTTTGCTTCCCCCCTGCTTCAGTTACCTAATGACCAACGCCTTGGCCAATTGGAGCAGAAAATTTAATCGATCGTTATAAAATTCGGCATGCGGTCTTTATTACCGGAAAAATAATTGTGACATATAGTGCCCCATCAGTTATAATTTTATAGAACACTACGTCGAGGGATGCTTATCAGATGCCGGTGGAATGGAAGGAGCCAGTCAGCAAGGGAGCAACGGTGGTTGCACCTATTGCACTCATTATGTGTTCAAAGCAGGGACCGTCATCTCCGTGTCCTAGTTCTCAAAAGATTGTACGGACCGCGGTATGTTTTCTTTTTTTGCGCAAAAATCAATAGAAGGACCATGTTCTAATATCTTCGTGTTGCATTTACTGCTGGCTGATATCTGTATCGAAACTCTCACCACCTTATGTCAGCGACGCCCCAACTTCACCTTAGACCTAATGTGGGACCGTGTATATGTTCACGATTTTTGCCACCATCAGGACGCATGCTGCCTATGCATGGTCGGCTACATTGCACGACAAAGTCAGCGATTCAGAACTCTTTGAGTGGACGCCATACGAGTCCCTTCAAGAGTTCTCAGGGCGCCCTTCCCTTTTTTTCTGACTGCTAAGCCAGTGCCACCATGAGACTCACAAATAAGATGCCTTCACTTGCGCACTCAGAAGAGGTAGCGTCAAACGGCTGGTTGTAATCTTGAATAAACAGCGCGAACGAAGACGAGCACAAAAGACAAGAAAACGGACGACACAGCGCTGGTTGTAATCGAAAGAAGATGATGTGAGGATGCTGTGCAAAAAGAAAAATCGAAATCTGGTGAATACTTAATTAATTATAGCTAAAATGTTTAAAAATCGTGCGGGGCCAGAGCAAAAGAGGCCCTAAATTAGAAAATTCAAGAAGTGTGGGACCAGATAACCGCAAGTGTGGGATGAGCCAACGCGTGGCACCAAATTTGAAAGTCCGTTATGAATACTGGGATGAAACGAGAGAAAATGTGCAGTTAATATAAATCTAATCAATAATTAATGATTACAGAAAGATTCAAGGGTGAAATAATCTAAATTAAGCTGTATTAATTGTAATTAACGTGCTTAGTTATCAATTAAGGTAAATAAATGTAATGAAAATATGAATTCATGACACATAAAGGTGATTTAAAGTAAATTAACTGTGAATTAATTGTGAGTTGTGACTTAAAAAGAATTAATTGTGAACCAAATTGGCAATTAACGAACCAATGAAAGACAAAAGAGCAACTTGAAATGAAGAGGCGTCATTGCTTTCGCATTAGTTCAATGCGGATTATTGCAGTAAGCTCGAATTTTTCTCAGATAAACACACCTGCTGGTGCTGTCAGCCAAGAGCAAACAACCGCTTCCGCGTTTTGCTTCGGCCCTTACAAATCTTGTAAAGCGTGGCATAGTAAAACCGTGCCTCCCTAGCGCACCTCAAAAATCCTGCTAGCATCAGTTCCAGGATAGTTTCACCAACCATATGGAGCGTCTTCTCAGAGTAGGTTGCCCTCCGCATCTATTAGTATCCGTGGCTGGCTCCATAATCAAGAAACGCAGGCAACATGCGCTATTATCATGCAGGAAAAGGTACGTTCAGTCTTGGTCAAAATTCTTAAGGCCAAAGGTTTTTCGCTTCACCAGCACAACAGAGCCATTAGAGCACTATTAAAGACCGAATGAACTTGAAATGCTAGCAGAAGGTTTCTTCTTGCGGCAGAGAAGCTTCCTGCCTGGCTCGTGTTTTGAATGCTCCGCTGCTGGGAGCATTCTAGGAACATTCATTTCGCAGCAGCTGACCGCCATGTCCTTAAGACTTTTGACCGAGACTGCACGTACTTCAGAAATACGGGTAGTTGTATCAGTGTGAGACTCGAATAAAAAGAAAATAATATAAACAGGGTAGCCACATCTGGGAATTTGCCATGATTTCCACGAAAATAACTTCACTACCGACACTAATTGCTGCGGCGTCATAGGCAGAGGAAAAGATAGGCTACCTCAGAAAAACATAAAAGCACTAGAAATTCGTTACGTCAATGGCCAATCTATAAGCACGCCCTCCATTCATTTGTCTAGGAAGGAGTTGTAATTACTTGGCCGCAAGGAAAATGCTTCGTCCCATTCGCATGCCCATTCATGGTTGACTGTTTCGCTGGCCTGCTGTTTCTGTAATGGCCTCCATTCCTTTTTTCTGGCCTTGTTTTTACCGTTTTCACCCCATTGTACGTCTACGTTTTGAACAATTTGATCCGCCTGTTCGGCCGCGTGTTTTATCGTTTTTGCCTGTTTTTGCTTGTTCCAAAAGTTTTTTACTTGTAGATCCTTTTACCATTGTCATTTTCTTTCACTTTTAGCTTCAGTTTAGCGCCCTCCTTTGTATACTTTTTCGCTTTGCTACGTGACTCTAATGGTTCCCGGTGAAGACGCCGCATTGCGCTGTTTTTCACCTCTTCCTACTGCCTATTGGTACGCCTTGTTCCCGTCGTTAGTCAGCGCTCATGTGCCTCTCTTTCTTCTTGTGTTTCTGACTACATGCTGTTTTCTTTCGGACCGCATTTGAAAACGTTGAGCCAGCTTTCCCGCATTCGGTACTTAGAAAATTACGAAATAAAATGGAGTTCTTTACAGCCGCAATTACAATTGGCGCGTCTGTATTTGATGCATAAAAAGTTTGCGCGATGCCCATTTAGAATACGCAATGCGGAGGAGCCAGGGCGACGAGCTATGTAATAGCACATTGTAGACGTTAATACGCGTTCGTTTGATTGCATTGTTATATTATACCGCGTTTTCTTTTTTAACTCATGGCTTGCTGTGCGCATGTTCATGCCCCTCCTCCTTTGTCCTACTGTTAGGCCTGCAGTGGTTTGTAATTAAAATAAGTTCAGAAAATTTAAAAACAGGGCTGACATTCAAAATTAACAACGCAGAATCTAGCGTTATACTTTTTCCCCGAAAGATCCAAAACATATTCCCTTATCATGAGAAAATGGGAAAGGGCCGGTTTGCCTGTCTGTCCTTATGATGGTCACTTAACCCGCTTCCTAATATGGAAGTGGAAAGAGGAATATAGAAGGGATGAGGTGAGGATGAGGATGCGCGGCGAGGTTGAATGCAAAGAGAGGGTCGCAGAGAGGAGTGGTGGGCCGCCGATTAAGTGCACGAGCTGAAAGTGTACGAAGCGTAGGAGCTGCCTGACCTTCACATTGGCGCTGTGTTCTGTCGTCCTCTCTTGTCATGCCTCGCGCGCTGTAACTACGGAAGATTTGATTTGAGAAAGTAGAATAGATGGTTAAGAGACGTTCCGCTTGTATAGCTAGGTTGAAACCACGTTGAACTCCAGCAATTTTCTACCGCAACGCTCTCAACGCGAACGCCAATGATCCCATTGAACGCTTGCGGCCTAAAGTTTTAAGGAAATGAAATGGCGCAGTAAGTGTCGCGCTTCTCGGTGGACACTTCAACCACGCCATTCGCTCGAGTGCCGCATTGTACAACAATGCTATAAGAATAACTCTTTATGACAAAGGCATTCTCCAATCGGTCTTAACTCTGTCACTGCATAGTGTAAGGATTGGTTGAGGGTTCTGAGTACTAATCAGTGTGCAACGGTGAATGTATCGCGAACAAATTGTCATGAGTCTTACGAACTGCAGAGCACTGCGCTAGAGCTAGCAACAGCATGCGAATGCTTAGGCGTAGTTTCACGGGGACACCTCTAGAACTATATAATAAGTAATGGTAACAATAACCTAGGTTACTTGAAACGGAAATTTTTGAACATCTCCTCATTCTGTAAACTGCAACTTTTACAAAACAATTGTTCGTCCTAAACATGAGTATGCGGCTTCTGCATGGGACCCAGACCTTGATTTTCCCAGTAACATCTATCGAAGCTATTCAGGAACTGTCTTCTCCTTACAATCTAAATAGTTACCGTTGTACTCCCAGCACCAAAAAACCTGAAAACTACTTTACATCTTCCTCTACTGTCACTTCGTCGTTCTGCGGCTCTTTTCTCCATAAAATATGATGCCGTAATGCGCTTCACGATATCTTCCGTAAGCGACCCGCATACCTTGCCGCCTGGACCACCGTCATGAAGTTAGATGTTTTCCATGCCGCGTCCTTGCATTACGCTGCGGCTTTATCCTCCTTATTTACACAAAGCAAGCCTGGAGCCACACTTCGCCATGAGAGCTGACGATGTTCTCATGGGGCTCAAAGCCGTCCCATACCTGGTTCGTTCAATTAAGGACTGGAACTACCTTCCTGAGGCGCTAGTTTCGATAACAGACTTTAATGTCTTGAAAAATGCTCTAACACCTCATTTTGGTGCTAAGCATTAACCATATTTCCAATCTGTATGATAATTTGTGTTTGAATCCATTTTATTTCGGTCTGTGCTTTTCTTTTTTTCCTGTAATATATTTAATGTGTTATCTACTGCACTTCTAATTGTGAAGCCTGGTCCAGGCCTCGAGAGTATTGTGATAAAAATGATTGCGGTAAAAAAAGCCGACGCCAATGAGGCCAGTGAACGCCGGCAGCCTATTGCTCCAGGATTTGTGATGACGTCATGGGCGTGCTGCGTTTCTGCCACACTTGCCTGCCGAGGGTTTCTTATGACGGCATGATGAGCCAAGTAATGCTCTGAGCCAAGTAATGCTCTCGCATTACTCGCATGCTCTCTGAGTATGAGCCAAGTAATGCTCTCGCATTAAAAGGAGCAAAGGTTTCATTGCGAAACCATAATTCCAGCTATTATCCTCTCAATGTAGATGTAACCCGCGCAGTCATAAAAGAAACTGGCAGTAAGGAAGTCGTTGTATGGTAGGACTGCACAATATCTGCCACCACCTGGCGTTCATTAAAGCTTACTGGCACGGAATAAGCCACACGAGTTTTTGCATTTCGTCTCCAGATTTTTAAAACTGCCAGCCAGGGTCTCTGTCCGATCCTGCTAACTGAGGAGCCGAACGCCACTAACACTTAGCCACTGCAACAGTTGCCCACACGGAGTGGTTAATGCATACACTTGAAATAAAAACGTCACCAGGATTGTTTAGCCACCCACTCGTCAAATTGATTAAGGTTGATAAGCAGACATTGTATCTAGCGCAGCAGCATCCCCTAATAGCAAGGGCGCCGCCGAGGACCGTCACTATTGATCTTACCTGAGAAGTGCACGTGCCGTGCTTTTTAACTTGAAAGGAGTACGTACTTGCGCGAAAGACGGGATGAAAATAAGGAAACACAAACGACATGTACAAAGTGCAACGTGGTTTTTAAGCTGTCTCATAGTCTTGACAAATAAAAATACTCTGTTCAGTTCGTGAGGTCGTGCTACGCCACAAAGATTGCGTAGGTTTAGATTTTGGTACAACAGCCCAAACTTCACATGGCGCTGATAGTCCATGACGAAGTCCATGACGCTAACGAATCAACACAGCGCCCTTAAACGCCGTGTTGCAGTCAGATGTTTTTCCCCGTATGTTCACAACCACGTACAAAAGTGCAGGGCTTACTTGAAATCGAGGCCCGCACCGTACGTGGTCAGTCTGTCTACGGCCGCGACCTGCTTGAAGTATTCGAAGTTGTCCTCCGATCGGTAGTTCAGCTTGTTGACGCCGCTGCTGTACATGGAGTCGAAGAAAACGATGTCGCAGAGGCCGTCCGATGGCATTGTCATGCTGCGATTCAGTGAGACGCCCACGGTGCAGATGAAGGACGTCGGCGTCAGGGGCCTCCCTGCGCAATTTTGAAACGGCCCGTCCTGCACTGAAGTTGTATGCTGGAAACAGCGCTCTAGCATCGGGTGTGTGACGCTTAACAATTTTAAAGGTAGAGTGAAGAGGAATCAGAACTCGTATTTTGGCCGCGGGAACTCAATCTACACGCTTCGAGCATTCTTATAAACTTCAATTTATTGCCTTGTGTGGCCGATTTCCCCAATTAAATCGAATTAACGTCCAGCTCCCACGTTTATTTTTTGAAGTCTCCCCGTACGGTGGGCGGAGTCGACCAACGCGTGGAGTGCCTTTCACCCAGTCCTGTGGCTGCTTGCCGCTCTACCATCGTCTGAATAATACGTAGTAATACGTAGAAGCAAATAGTCCACGCGTATTTTTATTTCTGCGGGCTTATTTTGGGGCTATATTATCTGCGAATGAAACTTTTTATTCACAGAAACCTAAAAAACAAAATAAAGCGGAAGCAAAGCCTTCACGGAGCTGGCTGAAAGGCACTCCACGTGTTGGTCGACTCCACCCACCGTACGGGGAGAATTCAAAAAATAAAGGTGGCAGCCGCACGTTAATTCGATTTAATTAGGGAAATCGGCCACACAGGGCAATAAGTCGTAGTTTCTAAGAATGCTCGGAACGTGTATATCGAGTTCCCGCGGCTAAAAGACGAGTTCAGATTCCTCTTAAGTGCACCTTTAAGCACGGGTTTGTAGCACATTGCATCAAAAACCAATAATTCTGGCTAATGGCGTCATTACGAAGGCTTTAGCAAAATAGTCGAAAGTGCACCAGTGAAGGTTTCTACACTTCAGATTTTTAATGACACTTTTAACTCGACCTTTTCTAATTATTTGATTGACCGCACAAAATTATAGACAAGTGCAGAGCTTCAATTGTGCACCAGTCGGCTACAAAAAACGGTCGTTTTACTAACTGTACGTAAACTATTTTTCTGCGGTGTTATTGCGTTTCGGCCATCATGAACATTATCCGCAAGTGGATATGCCTGCTAGCTTAAACAACAATAGGCATCATGCTTATATTCTCTCAGTAAAGCATTTCAAGGACGATGTCGCCTCTTCCTCTAGACAAAAGCCTGCTTCTGATCTAGTTGGAGCACAGCACAAATATAGCGAGAGCCAAGAAGAAACAACGCGCAGAAAACAGCACAAGTCACATTGCTGACGACTCTTATACTCATTTTGTCAAAACAGCGCACATCTGATTGTTGGGCCATACTACGTCAAAAATATTCTTGTCGACGCAGCCCCTGCGGCATCACAAGCCTAGTTTTTCTGTTTGATTCACAGGGTTTTAATTATTTAAAATAACGAATGAGGGTAACCAAAAAAGCGACTCAGAGGAATCTAGTGTGATAAGCCTACTCAGAGGAATCTAGTGTGATAAGCCTAAAATGTTCGAAAAATCTACACAGTGCCCCCCCCCTCCCCTCCCCTAGAGTAAGTATTAATAATTGGCGCTGACTTCAGTATCTGGTGCTGTGAAATATATTGATCTGGCCACGTGCGTTCATGAAATATAAGGCAGGCGCTGCAGCCCACATTAAACCAATAAGAAAAAATTAGCAGTACACTGCAAAACAGCATGTAGCCTGAACATTAACTCTTGATTCTTCTCAATGGCGTCAAGCGCCTTGTGGTTGTACATGCTATTTTGAATAGTGAACACTTCCTCCTTATCAGACAATAGAATCCTTTGCTCATTTTCACCTAACCATTTTGCCACAGCCCCACCTTCTTGCCCCGACTTGCTGTTCCGGTGGTTCGCACAAACGCATCTACGCACTCGAAGATGCAGTCATTCTAAAATATGAAATGTCATTGCATAAAACATTTATCAACGAGCAAACTGCTATAAACCGCATAGAAGTCGATGGAGCTATTGCCGTGCTGCTATTTCTGCAAGTAGGGAAGTAAGGTAAAAAAAAAACTTGAAAAGATCGATTTTCGTCGAGATTTCAGCCAGTTTCGTGCAACCGAAGGCCTCAAAAACATTCTTTTAAGTCACTTCTTTGCTGTTTTCCTGGAAAATTCTTTCTGAATATAATTCAACTGACCTTACAGACATGAAATCGGGCATATCCTAAAATCTTATTTGTTCTAAATCTTCGTGATTTGAAAACCGCGTTCATGCTTACTTTTCATTCTGTAGCATATATAAGCCCCAAACCAAATTTCTTAGTTTACTTTTTCCGTCGCTATGCCTTCGTTACAGACGCCACTGTAATCTGCGATGTAATCAAGAACCGGCAACACCGCCGGAATTCCTGTGCTACATACCAGCAACCTCCTACTGGTGAACACGACTCCCCCGACTACTAAGATGTCATTTCCAAACTATGACGCTCATACTGTACTGTCGGAGTAGGTTAACCAAGAAATACGCACTTGTTGTTGCCGGCACTGTCAATGTGAAGTAAGTCGTCGTGGTTGTTGCTGGAACAAAAGAAATATGCTTATTTTTGTGAGGTCTGTGCTCTCGTCAAGTAAAGCACAGGATGCGCAACAGATTAAATTTTTTTCTAATTTAAAGCTAATTTTGCTCTTGTTTTTATGCCTTGCAGGTTATCCTAAAGGTAGACATTCATGCGCGTCGACGCGAAATATTGAAATAAATTTTTTAACCTCCATATAATTAGAAAACTGGATGTAAATGATCGAATACTAATTAATTTAGTGGCTGGACAGTCTGTGTAAAACTGCGTCCAACATTTCATATCAAGGGAAGAGTACAAGTTATAATACTTCGTTATTCATGACTGCAAGAACTGTACTGGGTAATTACTTAGACAGTTGATGACTTGAAAGCAGTTTGATGAATAAAGTCGAGAGCATAGGCGTTTTTCGCGTGGTGGGCTATTATTTTAGTTACAGGGCTCAGTGCTCCTACTTGTCAAAGTGTTTATCCTCTACACCGCAATGCTTCTCCACGAAAGCGTTCATCGGGCCCTTACGCAATCACAGCAGTTGACGTGGCGCGCCTTGTTCAACACAGTGCAGTAGGTAGAACGTTGTGGAAGACTGAAGCCAAGCAACTCACCTAAAATTGGTGTATACGACCCGTAGCTTAAAGACTGGCGGAAGCAAATCCTTGCTGTGTTATGAACTAGCGCGATTAGGGGGATTAAAGGGCTGGTTTGGCTGTTTTAAAACCAATATTGCAACCCTCATAAAAAAACAGAAAAAGGCGCATGACGCTTACAAAGCTTAGTGCGCTCACGATTGCGCTTGCGTCTGGTCTTCGGCCGCCGAGGTTCAGTACAGCGCACTCTCAAGCCATAGCTCTGCTCAAAAAGCGCCGACAACCATACCATTCACAGAAATATAAAATACGATGCACCCACTGGAAACTACACGCTACAGTATCCGATTGCACTTAGGCAATGAACAGCATGAAAAAGATTTCCGCGTACCTCTTCACCCACAGCACGCGGTAGCATGAGAAGCAACCCACGAGCAGGAGAGCCCATTCCAGGACTGGTTCCATGCGCTGTGTCAGTTACACTCACTGAATCGGCTTCGGCCGAATTATGTGCAGTGCACACGTGTCTAGCGCCGCGTTTGTCTGCAACCCTTGTACGGCCTTGTCGAAACTTTTGATTGCTTTCTCTCCTGCAGCATAATGCAACTGCTAGCGAACAGTCGAGTGTTTGTGTGTGTCAACTTCGCCTTGCGTTAAAATTTTTTGAAGCTGCCTGGTGACGTTCGGATCATCATAATCATCAACCAGACTACGCCCACTGGAGGACATCTCAAATATCTCTCCAATTATTTCTGTCCTGTGCCCGCTGTGGCCACTTTATCCCCGCAAAATTCTTTATCTCGTTCACCCACTAGTCCGTCCCGCAATCCAGTCCATTACCCTTAATGAGCATCGTTCTAACTTGGCTTTGTGTTACAGGTCCTGACTAAGCCTATATATTTTTGTTGATGTCCACTAGGATGCCACTAACCTGTGTTTGTTCCCTAATCCACTCTGCCCTCTCCCGTATCTCTTAATGCTACACGTCATTTTTGTTTCATAGGTGGCAGCACTGTCCTCAGTTCAATTTATCATTACGCCTCACAAACCGGTGCAGCACTACTGGCGCCCAGCACGTAAAAAGCACAAGGTGATCGTGCCACGCAGGAAGGACGGTAGTAATCAATGCCCCATCCCCGTGCCGGTGTACTGAGCATCGCAACGTGTCTTTATTTGCAGTGTAAGCGAGAGAGTTGGGGTTTGATGTCCCAGCAGCTAGAGCCGACGAAGAAGAGGTAGAAGGAAGCCGACGCTGATGAAGTTCGGGTTTTGCGCTTCCGAACGCTGGCCTGCTGAGCAGCACCACTGGACCAAGGACTGTGGCCGTCCATACTAACTGTGCGTGTCGCCCCATTACACTTGGTGGAGGTGCTGGGTGCTCTTCCCCTGGAGCTACGCCACGATGCCCAGGCTACCAAGCATGTACCCCCTTACAGCAGTTACTACCGGTGCCCAGAAAACATCGCCACTTATAAATATTACTGCCAACACCCTTCCTAGCAGCCCGGTTCATGTCACGACATTCAGTTAAGCCGCCTAGTTTTGTCCATTCTGCTGTTCAAGCATAAAATACCTCTCAGAAATACTTTTCTCATCATTATGGGGGATGGCCGAATGTTTGAGGCGCCAGTCGAGTAAGCTCCTGGCTACGTGTCGGCGTATCATCGAATGCAACTTGGTCCCTTTTGGAACTTTCTTCTCGCATTGAACGTTTTTAGCGTGGGGGTTTCCGTCACTTTCTGCTTATGGTTTGCTGTGATTTTGATTACATGAGTGTGATGAAGAGCGCCGCTGATGATACAGAAAATATGCCACTAAAATCTTCCCTATGAGTTTTGAATAACGAGCCTAATATGACATTCTAATCTCTAAACTTTCACTGCAACTCACAACACTAGGCCGATGGAACAAAATATTCGTCCTAAAAAGCCCGTTTCTAAATACCACCGGTGGAATTCGGTGGAATACCTATTCGGTGGAATACCTATTCGGTGGAATACCTATTATTCGCTGGAATACCTATTATGGCGTAATATCACTTGAGTGAACGTAACGTTCAGCGAACGAGTATTTTGGGGATTCCCCGCATAAAGCCGCACCATCTAATACTACTGACTTCCAGTTCAATGCATTCAAGCAGGGTCGATGTTTCATTGGTGAGGACGTTATGAAGAACACCACAATACACATTTTATGTCAGTATACATATAATATCACTGACACTGCACTGTTCCCCTATGAGAAACTTAAATCACGGTATATTTTCGATTGTGAAACTGCTTCCTGCAGACACGACGGGAGCCCATGTTTGCGTAAGGTTTCCGTGACTTGCTTGGAGCGTAAACAGTAGGTGTGTGTGTCAGTCAGTCAGGCATGTGAATTGGTCGCAGTCATTCGTTTAGCCAGATAGCGCTCGCAGCGCAGCAATGATTTGTCCCACAAAAGTTCCACAACATCAAAGACGGGCCCATCCACTTGACTATACTGGGAACAATAAATATTGAATCTAAAATTTACAGCAGTGAATGCTTGACAGCTTGCATTTAGTTCAGCTTAAAACAATAATTACGCGCTTCAGCACACTCTCAATGAAGCTAATTTCGGTTAAGAGGTATTGCACTGCATACACGAACCGGTAAACCCGCAAAGAAATTAAATATCCAGCGGTGAGAGAGATGCGGTAATCGGACACTATGCGATCAGAATGCAGTCGATTTAGGCAGTCCCGATTAACTACGGTTATTTCTCAGCCGCTGCCAGCTGCGTAAAATGGTTCTCATCTGCATTAAAGAACTTGGGGACTGCTTTAGTGATATTTTTTTGTCGCACGGCAGCTTATTTTTGAAGTTTGCTCCTCGATGAGTAGTCAGCTCAGCTTCAAAGCTTCACTGTGTTCTGCGACGACAATAATAGATTACAGTTAAAATTCCTCTAGTAGAATGCTTATTGTTGTTATGTTTGCTTATTCTTTAAAAACCTGTGCCGCTTGAGCACCTGATGTGTCCAAGAACTTGAGGATAGCGAAAACAGAACGCGGACTAGGTGTCACTGCTGCTTTACAGTGCCTTTCTCGAGCTGCTCATTTGATCGCTGACTTAAGAGTGAACACATAGCAGCTGTGAAATAATATGCTATACGCGCTTCCACCTCGGCATGTAACCTTTGTGTCAGTGTCCGTGGTTCCCTAGCTAAACGGAAAGAACGTTGGAAAGAATTTATAACAAAGTTACCACACCGCCGGAGGTGAACTCACGGGTGGTGGAAGTGGTCGTAGTGCTTTCAGTCGTGCTGAATGTGATGTGCATAGTCCTGCGTGGGCCAGGAATGCTAACCCGAGAACTCACAACCACCGTAGACTCCGTTTGAGGCGGACCCAGCAGGCCTGCAGCAGCAAGGAGATGAAAACAATGCTGTAGCCGAGGAAAAGTGAGCGCTTAGGCAACTTTTCAAAGTAGCTAGAGCGATAACCATAGCATGTTGACCGCTGAGAAAGACACAATGCCGGGATAATTAGTGGTAACACAATAGACAGCGAAACCTTCCTGCAATGAGCCCTTCATTTGAGCACCCTAGAACCTGCGACATGAGAACTTGTATAATATTGGTTGATGTAGTTACATTATTAAGGCGAAAGGCTTTAATGCCTCATACTGCCGTTAGGAGACGTGTCGGCAGATGTGTCAGCGCTTAGGTTACGTGCCTTATATGGTCACATGCCAATAACTACTAAATCTGTACTTAATCGATTGCATTGGAATGATATCAGAACGCGATTTAAGGCTTTCTATGATAATTGTATGATAATTAATGACTAATTGAGTTTGTTGAGCGATTAACCTAAAAAGGTCTGCAGTATCATGTAAATAAAACCTTTCTAGTCAGACCACATATGAATAAAACCGAGTAGGAAAATCGTCGATTTGGGGAATCGAACCATGGTCTCCGGACTGCGAGACGAGCACGCTAGCCACTCAGTCATGCCAGCTAAATGGTTTTGAATGCACAAAGCCGCGTCTAGTGAATACGGTGTCTTCGTTCACTCCCATCTTCCTCCCGTCCTGTTACGGCGAGATATGCCAGACAGGTACATTTGCATCCTGGTGGAGCAGCGCAAAAGACGGGACACAAGAAACAAGGAAGGACGTACACAGCTGCCTGTGTACGTCCTTCCTTGTTTCTTGTGTCCCGTCATTGCAACAGATGCAACAGTACCAACTAGCCCAGCAACTTGCTCTTCTGAGATACATTTGCTTTCCTCAAAAATTCAGGGGGCACTTTGGCTCTCTAAAGTGCTGCAAGGCAAAAGCGTTCGCTGGCGCAGTGTTTGTTTTTATTTATTTTTTTATTGTTCATATTTTATCTTTAAGTATTTTGTTTTCATTTTACTTTTCTTATTTTGTCGTTTCTTTTCATATTCTTGTTTCTATTTAATCTTTCCTTTCCTTTGTTATTTGTATTTTTTTATTTTGTTGTATTCATGAAACCTATGCATTCACTATATGCGCCTTTATTCATCCACAAACCCTGAGCTTTCGTGGCGGAGTGGTAGCGTCTTCACTTGAAATGCCAAAGGCCCTGGTTCGGTTCCGAGCGCCCCTCAGGTGCTTCTGAGTAACAGTGGGCGGACGTTGCCGCCGACAGTTGTTGCCACGATTTTTCAAGCTTCATCTACACTTCACAGGATGACCTCCAGCTACCAACTGCAGACGAATGGCCTGTCTGAGCAATTCCATCGCACCCTTTCACATATAAGAGCTACGTACGTCGAACCTGACCACCAGAATTGGGACGCAATCCTTCCTTTCGTTGCGTTTGAGACAATTCCGCGTTGCAACAAACCACTGTATACGCCCCGTTTTTCCCTCATTTTCGGCCGTTCTCTCACGACCATTCATGACACTTCTTCTCTACGCCTGCGCACTTTTTCCGTCTGTTCAAGAGCAGTTCCTCAATGAGTGGCCTGATGCCGTCACCTTGCTCTCTTCAACACTCAAGCATGCGAGAAAGACGGCAAAGGTCGCTACGACGCTAGGCACCGTATTGTCTCCTCCCATGCAGGAGACGAGGTCTCACTCTAGAACGATACGTGGACCTCTGGTCTTAGCGACAACTTTCAGCATCGTCCCTACTTGGTGCTAAACCAAACTATTCCAGTGAACAACCGCGTCACTGCGGCTGATACTCCTCCGGAACGGAACGCCGTCACTGCGGAGCTGCAACTTTCCATGTTTCCCGTCTGCTCTCTTTCACTCGGCGCACTGCATCAAACTAATCGTGGCTAGGCTGACCGCTTCTGAGCGCGTGGGTGGTAGTTTGAGCACTGTACGAGCGTTCGTCTTTTTCACCTATGTGGCTGCGACTTCGCCCTTTTCCATCTGTGAATACTCATAGTCACCGCTTGGTGCTGTTACCTCAGGGCGCACCTCTGGCTGCGAGTAGCAACAAACCTGGTCCGCGATGTCCTGCCTTATCGTACTTTAAACGCACCTTAGTGCTTTCAACCAAAATTTGGTGAAACCTATGCATCTCGGTAAACGTCACGTTCATTATTCCCATGGCTGGCCGCCTAGTCTCCGCAGCAGTCGTGTTTTTGGCGCCAGAATTTGCTACAATCGACAACCATCCACGACCAGGAATACACTTATTTGGACGGGGCGAATTCGACTGGCTGGAGAATAAAAATATCGTCGGCAATAGTCGACTGCCAGTTTAACAGGTTGCTTTGTAGTTTTGAGCTCAAAGCCAAGAAAATAAGTTTTGCCGTCGCCCGCCTCGACAGCTCCGTCTTTCCTCTGTATTATTTTAAGACGCTTGGAATACCTTGTCGGGATACCCATGAATCCCCTGCCCCATTGTAACGGCCGCGCATAATTATCACGCGATGCTATGCGCGCGCCGTTCGGGAGGATTTGCGAGGGAGGGAACTCACGCCAGCCCCGCTTCCTTTCGTTGCCCGCCGCGACGCCGCTGCGGAGGCTTTCCCTCTTTCCCCTCTTTGAACGGAGAGACCTCCTCTCCACGGCCAGCAAGAAGGCGCGATTCTCCCGAGGCTCGCTCGTCTTCTGGCGGGAGCCGTGCACACGCACGGATCAGAGATCTGCCACGGAGACCGCTGCCCTTATCGCCCGGCCTCCGCGTGTGACTTGACCGCCGCGGGCCGTGAGCGAGGAACCACGCGAGGTGAGCGGAACCTTCTTCCCCCACATTTTTGCGTGCGTTCTTTCATTTGTGTTTTTCACCCCCGTACGCGAGCGGAACACTCTCGCTCGTTACGGCGGTTGTATTGTTGCTGCTGCATTGCATTGCTCGGGAGCAATAAACACTCATCCGAGTAGCATATTCGTGTTGTCCCCTCTGGCCCGAACCCGCCGTGGTTGCGACTCACCGCACCGCGGGTTGGGGGTCACAGGTCTGAGTGCTAGGGCTGGCACGCTGGTGCTAGAAAGCGACAACTGCTTCTAGCCCTTTGAGCGTTATCACAAGAATAACCCCCATATTCTTGGCTCCCAACGTGGGGCCAGAGGTTTGACAAACCGAGTGTCTGTGTGAGCGACTGCCGACACACAGACTAGCCATGGCGGCGAGCGGGATTGACATCCACTCCCTGCTGTGGTTGTCCAATACGGCTTCTCAGCAGCAACATCTTGGCACGGCAGTAACAACTACTGCAGGAGTAATCCCAGAGGCTGACGCTAGCCCCTGTGATCTTATATCGTTTGAGCCTAGCGGTGATTCACACGACACACTGGCTCAGACGAGCGGCGACGCTAGGCACTTCTCGCCAAGCGCTATGCCGCCAGGTAGGGAGAGCATGGCGCGACATGTGCAATCTTGCTCATCCCACGGGGCCGCTCAGCCAGAACTACCTGGCCAGGCCCAAGAGGCTGTGTTGCGCAACGGCTTGCGCCTCATAGAGAGCCTCACGGGTATTGTGCAGAACAACCTGCAAACAAACACCCGCTCCAGCGGCGAGTCCGAGGTTAAGGGTGGACCTTCCCAGCTACGGCGGCTGTCACTATTTTGTTAGTGCCAACGAGTACCTTGAGCGCATGCTGACCTACCAGCACGCGACAGGGCTTTCCGATGGCGAGATTCTGGCGCGTGTCGTGCCAATCTCACTGACTGATCAGGCTGCCCGCTGATTCCGCCTTACTGGCCATCGGTCTCGCACAATGGAGGAGTTCCGAGCGAGGTTTCGCGAGGTGTTCTTGCCCGCAGATTACGAGCGTCGTCTGCGGCGCGAGTTGGAGCTGCGCACTCAGCATCCGGACGAATCCTTGCTTGGGTACGTGAGGGCGATGGACGAACTCTATCATTTAGCAGACCCCTCAGCTTCAAACGGCGAGAAGGTAGAGCGTGTCACGCGACAAGCTCACCCTACCTTCGCAGCCTACCTACGAGGCGTACCGTTCAGGGACTTGGACGAACTCGCCTCGGCAGCCAAGCGCATACAGGCGGACATACCAGCCTCCCGCGCGTATCGGCAACCCCCGCCAGCGTCGCAGGCACTTGAGCCGCGATGCGCTTGGAACGAATACACTTTTCGAAACCGTTCCCGTGGAGCCGAAATGGTTGCATTCAGTGACGGGCAAGTGAGAAACGGTTGGTAACTGTCAGACCGAGCTCTCGACCCGTACACGTATGCTATGCAGTCAGCACACGCTGCGCGTGGCCAAGGTACGCAGAATGGGGACCGACATGCCGACCCGAGGACGCTAGACCAAAGGGCATCTGCGACGGTTCGCCCGGCAGGGAGGAACGGTCAACCGGCGCGAGGTGACAACTGCCCCGCCCGGCAATGGCCGAATACCCTCTGCTACCGGTGCAACCAACGAGGGCACTACGCCCGGGAGTGCAGACGCCCCGTGAACCGAGAGCACGCGCTTTCGGGAAACGAACGCAGCCGCCGGTGAGCAACGCTTCGCAGCCGGCGGCGTCAACACCGGTGCTCAGTGAGTCACACGAACTCCTAGCCCCGCTGGCTTGTCGTTTGGAACCACCCAACGACACGCCAGTACCGCTTATTGAGCTTACAGTGGCACAACGTAAGTTCATGGCGTTGCTAGACACAGGAGCGAGCGCATCCCTGTTTGGCGACGAGGTATGAGAGCATCTCCGTCGGAACGGACTCCGACTGCGAGCGAGCAAGCTCACGTTCCGATTAGCCAGCGGCACTGCGCACGCGAGCGGTGCCGCGCGGCTTAAGAGTAAGACGGCAGCGCTTCGCTCACCTCTCCGGCCTATCGGTTCCAATTATTCTTGGTAGAGACTTCCTCGCCAAGACGGGCATTGTTATTGACGTCTGCAACGGAGGATATAGGGAGCGAGCATGTGGCACCCTGAAACCTTTCGTTCAACCCCAAAAAGCAACGAAGGCACATTCGCTTTCCGATGCTACGCGCGCAGACGTACGCAACGATCGCCCGAAAAAGAACCTCGAAACGCCTTCTGCCCGGCTGAACTACCAGCCTGTCGACCGCGCCGAGAGGAAAAGCGCGGAAGGTAACTTCTCCCCTCCCGCGCGACCCCCTGTCCCCCCTGCGGTGGCACTCTGTGCCGCGGCGGCATGCAGGCCTCCCCAGCCGCTGCTGGACAACTCAGACAGCTTGTCGGGGGAGGAAAAAGCGCGTTTGTCTCTGCTCCTAAACGAGTACGACGCCGCATTCACGGAGCGGCCTGGCTGCACTACGGTGGTTAGGCACAAAATTGAGACAGGCGACGCTGTTCCATGGAAGTGCAATCCTCGGCCAGTCAGCTTGGCTAAGAGGAACGCGCTCGATAAAGCACCGGACGAGCTTCTCGATACAGGCGTTGTGGAACGTTCAAACAGCCCCTGGGGGTTTCCAGTGGTGCTGGTGCCCAAAAAGGATGGAACAACCCGCCTTTGTGTGGACTATCGACGCCTGAACGAGGTGACACGGAAGGACGTATACCCACTTCCGAGCATTCCCTTGATAGTGTCCAATGTTGGTGGAGCGAAGTACTTCACAACGCTCGATGCTAGCAGAGGATACTTTCAGGTGGAGATGACCCCCAGTGATCGAGAGGAAACTGGCTTCACATGTAACAGGGGACTTTTCCAGTTTACCCGAATGCCGTTCGGCCTGGTCGGAGCGCCCGCGACGTACCAGCGTCTGATGGACCGTGTCCTAGGCGATGCAAGGTGGCACCACGCTCTTGCTTACCTGGATGACATTGTCGTGTATTCAGAAACCTTTGATGAGCACTTACGCCATCTAAGGGATGTACTGGAAAGGCTGAGGTCAGCGAAATCACTCTGAACCAGAACAAGACCCAGATAGCGGCAACCCGAATAACACTGTTGGGGTTTATGCTAGACAAAGGACGCCTTCTGCCGTGCGAAGACAAGCTGCGGGCTATTTTGCAGTTCCCGTCGCCGGCAGATATAGGCGGACTGAGACGCTTTCTGGGCCTGATGAACTTTTATCGCCAGTTTATCCTATATTGCGCAGCTCTGCAAGCCCCCTTAACAGCGCTGTTAAGGAAATGTGTGAAGTGGCATTAGGGACCCGAGCAAGAGGCGGCACTACGCCATCTCACTTGCGCGCTCGCGGAAACCACAGAGCTGAGGCTGCCTGACGTGAACAGGGAATTTGTGATCCACACGGACGCTTGTGACCTGGGCTGAGGAGCAGTCCTGCTTCAAGAGCACGGAGGTAGCCTGAGACCGGTGGCGTTCGCCAGCCGCTCATTAACTCCCGCAGAGAGAAACTACTCCGTGACAGAAAAAAAAATTGGAGGCTTATCAAGGTTAAGCCCAGTGGATGCGAAGCATGTCCTTAGCGTTTGGAGGTATCTTGACCGCATACACGCCCGGCGCAAAGACGCTGGCGCGTTTGCGGGCACAGAGACTGACGCGAAGGCGGGCGCGCGCCGCCTCATCCCTGACGTGACGTCACCTATCACGTGATGCAGCGATGGTGACGCCGCCGCCGCGTCGCGCGCGACGGCGCGAACCGAAGCGTGGAGACCTCCGCCGGGCGACGTCCGACGGCGCGATGAGGCCCCATCTGCAGCCGGTGTGACGTCATCACGTGACGTCACATCATGTGATCTCACTTCAAGGTCAATGGTGGCCACCGCCGGGAGGCGACCGACGGCGCGATATGAGGCCCCATCTGCAGCCAGTGTGACGTCATCACGTGACGTCATGTCACGTGACCTACTTGAAGGTCACTTGAAGGTCAATGGTGGCCACCGCCGGGCGTCGCGCGAAGGCCCGAAACCTACGTTAATATGCTTCGCATAAAAATGTCTCGCGATTATCTTCGCTCTGCGGAAGTTCGACTACTACGTCGACGGAGTCGCTTTCGTGATTGAGACTGATCACATGGCAGTCACGTGGCTAAGACGCCTAGGCGAGCCGAGCGGACGCCTAGCGCGGTGGGCGCTACTCCTCCAGCGTTACGTCTTTACCGTGCGCTACAGGAGGGGCAAGAACAACGTGGTGGCGGACGCACTTTCGCGGGCGCCCGTTGACGGCTTGGGAAGTAACAACACTGCCCACTCCGCCGCGCCCGACAGCCAGAGCAGCGCGACTGCCGCGAAGCTCATACAACGCCCCGAGGGAAGGGACACCCCGTCTTCCCAGGGCGAAAGCGTGAACCACTTGGAAGGCGTCAGTTCCGTGGTGAGCGTTTTCAGCAGAAGGGAGCTATTGGAGGCACAGCGGGAGGATCCATTTTGTCGAAAAGTATTCGACGGGCTCAGGGAGCCGGGCGGCGCGGCCGCGGCGCACATGGAGGCAACTGGTATTGTTGTCCGTGGGGGGCGCTCGAACACAGCTGGTAATGCTGTGAGCGCGATGGATTCCTATCTGCTCGACTCCGATGGCATCCTGCTGAGATATATCCCCTCCGAGAAGGATACACACGAGTCCTTCAAGGTGGTGATTCCACGCACGTTGAGAGGAGCACTTTTACGCTACTTTCATGACACGTGCATCGCTGGGCATGCGAGTGGCCCTAAGACTTACCTCAAGTTGTGCCGCCTCGCTAGCTGGCCTGGCATGAAGCGGGATGCGATACGCTACGCCCGCTCGTGCGACGTGTGCCAAAGGGTCAAGCCACGTGGTGGACGCCCACCTGGCCTCATGCAGCAGATCAATAGCCAGGTTCCTTGGCAAATTGCGGCTTGTGACGTCCTGGGACCTTACCCCAGGACTCCGAGTGGAAACCAATATCTGCTCGTTGTCACAGACCATTTCAGCAAATGGGTGGAACTGTTCCCACTTCGTAAGCTGACGGCACGCGTAATCATGCGGAAGCTGATCGAGGTGTTCACACGATTCGGCTACCCCGGGCAGTTGATAACGGACAATGCATCGTACTTCACTGCCAAACTCTTCGTGGACTCCTGTGTGGCCCTTGGCATTAAGCACAGGAGAACAACCACGTACCACGCCCAGGCGAATCCCACGGAACGCGTGAACCGCAACATCAAGCACATGCTCGTTGCATTTGCGGAGACGCACATCGACTGGGACACATGTCTCCCCGAGATTGGGTTTGCTCCAGGTCGACCGTGAACCGCTCGACTGGGTACACATCTGCCGCTCTCAACCTTGGCAGGGAGCTGCCGAACCTGTTAGAACTTACTCTACAGGTTCGCAGCAACACCCCGATTGCTTGGTCGGCACGCGCCGACTATGCGACCGGGCTGCGCGCGAAGATGACGGAGGCCTTGGACAAAGCACGCCGGAATCTGAGCACTGCTCGGGCCCAGCAGAAAGCGCAGTATGACCGCTCTCACCGGGAAATTCACTACAAACCGGGTGACCTGGTGTTGAGGCGCAGTCACGTTCTGAGCGATGCCAGTAAGCGGTTTTCTGCTTCTCTGACGCCGAAATGGACGGGACCATATGTAGTTCGGGAGAAACTTTCCTCTCTCGTCTACAGGCTGGCGGACTTGACGCTAAGACCGACCGGCGGGCCAGTGCATGTCTGTGATCTCAAACCCTACTTTGACAGAGGGAACGAGTGGCCTGTGGAGAACACCCTCCCCCGCCAGCAGGCAGCCGCACCGAGGCAAGGCTCGACAACAGAGCCCAGCGCCTCGCTACAACTTGTGCCCACGGCAGAACCAACTCGGATTAACGCGCAGGGAGTAATTTCTCCTGCTTAATATGGACGGAACACCCCTTCCATATTTCGAATCGCGGCTTCCGGAAAAAGCACACGCTTTCTCTTCGGAAAAGACCGAGCGGGGTTAGACTAGCTCAAAAAAAAGAGAAATGTGTAAATCGGGAAAGTAACTAGAAAGAAAAGACAGCTTTGCAGCCGCAGGCCAGCCTTCACAGCGTGCCCGGAGGAGAGCCAGCGGACGCCGCAACGACCGTTGGTGCTTCGAACACCGAGAGCCAGGCCGTTTGGAGGGCGGCCGCATTCCAAAACCAAGAGCCCGCTGTCACCACCGAGCAACCGTGCCGAAAAACAGCTTCCGGTCGGCCGCGGGACGAGCGAGCGAGAATTCGGAGAAACCGGGGCCTGTGTCTACCATGGCGACAACTGCAGCAGAGAAGCCGCCTTGGAGTGCCCCGTGTCCCCGCGGCAGCGGCTTCGCCCACGAGAGAAGCTTGGTGCCCCGCTGGGCACGCCTCTCAAGTCCTCCGCGGCAGAGGGAAAATGAGTCGGCGTGCCATTGCCACCCCCACCGAGAGGAAAAAAAGGGCGAGCCGAAAGCCAGCGGTTCAACCAACTGAGTGGAGGCCTGCCGTACGCTGTGCAACGGGACGACACCGTGTGTAATTGCCCTGAGCCTGCCTGCCGCCCGCGCGTGCCGGCAAAGCTGCCCTGGCCGACTCACGCGACCTGCAGTCATCGACCCCCTTCAACCCTGGGCTTCACGGTCGTCCATGGTGGTCGTCTACACTGCCTTCCTGCCCTGGCGTCCACGACCTTCGACGACGGCACTGCTGGCTGTGAGCTGAATCTTTTCTTAATTGGTTTTAAAGTTAAACGGCCTTTGGCCGGCCCCACTCGGTACACCCTTTTTGTGAACGCGGTCACTTCTCGGCCGTAGGGCAGTTTTAAGGAGGGGGGGATGTCAGGATACACATGAATCCCCTGCCCCATTGTAACGGCCGCGCGTAATTATCACGCGATGCTATGCGCGCGCCGTTCGGGAGGATTTGCGAGGGAGGGCACTCATGCCACCCCCGCTTCCTTTCGCCCCCCGCCGCGACGCCGCCGCGGAGACTTTCCCTCTTTCCCCTCTTAGAACGGAGAGACCTCCTCTCCACCGCCAGCGAGAAGGCGCGATTCTCCCGAGGCTCGCTCGTCTTCTGGCGGGAGCCGTGCACACGCTCGGATCAGAGATCTGCCACGGAGACCGCTGCCCTTATCGCCCGGCCACCGCGTGTGACTTGACCGCCGCGGGCCGTGAGCGAGGAACCACGCGAGGTGAGCGGAACCTTCTTCCCCCACATTTTTGCATGCGTTCTTTCCTTTGTGTTTTTCACCCCCGTACATGAGCGGAACACTCTCCCTCGTTACGGCCATTGTATTGTTGCTGCTGCATTGTAGTGCTCGGGAGCAATAAACGCTCATCCGAGTAGCATACTCGTGTTTGTCCCCTTGGAAAACCTTGTTGTTTTGCCTTTCTTCAAGGCGGATGTATAAATTTCATGCATTCTGCAATGAAAAACAGCGGCGAATTATCGCTTTTCTACATTGTCTTAAGAGGCGTTTGGCTTCCCTTCGCGTTATTTTTTATCATTTGATTGGAAGAACTCCCAAATTTTTCATGTTGCTTGGAAATATGTTTGTTTCTTAGGCCGCCCTAGAGCCGGTTAGCGGTTAGTCGCATATGAATAGCAGAACAGGGGCTTACTGTAATGGGCAGATTCCTGCTTAATGAGTTTCTTGTTAGGCCTATTAGATGTACATTTAAACATCACACATCGGGATGTTTGGCAATGGCACCATGAAATGGAAAAGTTCCCTGCGTTTATGAACAGCGTGCTTCGATTTGTAGAGCTGAGTTTACTCCCTGGGCAAGTAAAACAAATTATGTAATCCCCAATTCCTCCTCTGTTTTAACCTGCTACGACTTCCGGTTTCATAATCGGAAGCGTCTTCATCCTAGCGCACTCATTTACATACTTGGCGACGGCGATGCAGTGGTGGCGTAGTTACGCAATTCCGAGCACTTTCCTGCTTCTTCACTGCAGATAACCTGTCTGGAAAGCCGGACCCACCACCCGTACAGCTGTTCGCACGAGCTCACAAGCAACTGGATATGGTGCAATAACAGTCATCACGGGGCGGGGCCGTCAGCGATTCCTATGAACTGCATTGTAGGCGGAAACGTCACAGCTTCGCATCTACAAAAGGAGACATTCATTAACCTACCGCTTCACTTGGCAGCGGACACGGCAGTGATGGCTTAGTTACGCAACGCTGCGCACTTTCCTGCTTCTTCACTGCAGGTTGGTAGCCCTTGATAACTTACATTGTATATTTCTGGTTATCATCCGGTCGTCGCTGCTGCAAACTTTTTCTACTGAGTGTGTTTTACTTTGATAAGTTTCTTGGTACCGAGCATGACGAAAGATTTAGCGAAAGTTTTTTGTTTACTGGGATTTAATGTCCCAATTCGACTCCGGCTATGACAAACGCCGTACAGAAGGGCTCGGGAAATTTCGACCACCTTGCGTTTCTTTAACATGCACTGACATAGGAGAGTACGCGGGTCTATAGAATTTCTTTTCCATCAAAATTCGGCCGCCACGGCCTGGACCGAACCCGCGTCTTTCAGGTCAGCAGCTGAGCGCGGTGACCACTGAGCCAGCGGGGCGGGAGCCTAGCGAAAGTGGAAAAAGAACTAAAGGCAGAATTTGCTCACTTTAAGAAAGAATGCAAACAGGAACTGAAGTCCTACAAAGAAGCATTAGAAAGGGATTGCAGAGCCGAAATCCAGGGACTGAAAACCGAGCGAAACAATATGAAAGACAGCTTCGAGTTCGCTTATACGTCAATCACCGAGCTGGATACTCAGGTGAAAGCTCTAGAATCAGAAAACAAAACCGAAGGTAGCGTAAGAACACCACGCCTTGGAGGCCAAGATCTTGGTACTGGAAAGCAGCCATTGACATCATGAAACTCGCCTAGTTCACATGGGCCCTGCCGTGGTGGCTCAGTGGTTACGGCGCTCGGTTCCTGACCCGACAGACGCGGCTTCGATGCCGGCCGCGGCGGCCGAATTTCGGTGAAGGCGAAATTCTAGAGGCCAGTGTGCTCTGCGATGTCAGTGCACGTTAAAGAATCCCAGGTGGTCAAAATTTCCGGAGCCCTTCACTATGGCGTGCCTCATAGCCTGAGTTGCTTTGGGACGTTAAACCCCAATAAGCCAATAAACCAAACCTAGTTCACATGGAACAATACAGTAGGAATAGGAATCTGGAAATTCAGGGCGTAATAAAGCTAGAGGAAGAAAATGTTCTATTGTGATACATTCCAGCGGCTATAAAGACAGGGACGAAGGTAGACGAGACAGGACGAACGCCCCCTTTTGTATATTATCGCTGTTTGTGAAATAAACCTCAGTTGAAGTCCGGCGTTCGTCCTGTCTCGTCTACCTTCGTCCCTGTCTTTATAGCCGCTGGAATGTATCACAATAGTACTACCAACCAACTAGCCCAACTTTCTACGCTTAAAGAAAATGTTGTTAGCATTGATTCACAAATTGGCCTTGCCATAACTGAGGAAATAACAGAAACTGACATTGAGACATGTCCTAGTGTGCCCACTCAGAACCCTGATACGCGCAATATTTTAGTTCAGTTTCACTCTGGGTGAAAGCGAGATGCCGCATTAAAAAAGGTGAAACGCCTGCGTCTGACAAACGAGGACATCTGCATTGAAAGCAAAGAGCCGTTGTGTATCAACTAACATTTATGTCCTTTGCTGAAGCGACTTCTAGAAAGGGCAATCCAGAAGAAGCGTGAATATGTATGGAAGCGGTTCGGGTGTACAATGGCCCAATATTTGCAAGAAAGTGTCATGGCGCGCCTCTCATTAAGATTCTGCGTAACACAGATACACGCAAAATATGCTACTCGTTTGTTATTGCGTGCTAGCCATCACTATGAAATACACTGAATTCTCCTTTCCCGATCATCTTAAACTTTAGGACCCCTCGCATAAGTCTCTTTTGCATTTCAACGCCCGATATGCTACAAACATGACCAGATAGTATGCTTCTTAAGACAATTCCAATTTTGCTTTGATATCACAATGATATCACAAACGTGGTATCAAGAAAACTATCCCCTCCTCCTTGATGGTCACAATCATTGTTTCATAAATAGAAATCTGTCTCTAAACGTCTCCGGGACTCAGTCAATGCCCTTTCGGGCCTTTTAGCGCAAAGAACGTTCCAGTGTGTAACTGGAGAATAAATTGAACTTAAATAAACTGAAAAACGTTTGCATTTGTGTCCGCAAATTTGCTTACCTGCGGCAACTGCGATGATAAATGTGATGGTGACAACCAGGATGCAGGGAATAAGTAGCATTATCTCGCCGGAACAACCATGCCTGCAGAAAAGGAGGATATTGACGGGTTATTATGCAGAAAAATCTTTGTGTTCGCTGCATAAAAGGTGAATGTCAACTGTCTAGCTTTATACTTTTTGACTAAAACCTCTAGACAACTCGCTGGGAGTGCAGGAATAATAGCACAGAGTCTTGGTGGTCCCGGATACAGTTAAAGTAATAATTAGAGACATTGTCTCGAGCACCAGCGTAACCAATACTAGAATCACTGCACAGAAAAGTCTCACACTACACGTTACTTTCGTCTTAATGATGTGCCTAACTTTTATCTCAGTTCTTTACAGCACCGAACTGTGAAAAATGAGCGAAGCGGAGCTCTGGATAGGAGGTATTGCATTTTGACAGAGAGGAGTAGCAAAGAAGCACAGGACGAGTGAAGAAATGGAGGACATCCTATGCTAAACCACTATCGCAACTTCGAAATTGGACTTGCTCCGCAAACGCAAAAAAAGACCGACAAGGGTGAAAGGGTCTATTGCGCATGGGAGTACCGCTGTTACGTCAGCGAAACAATCTTTTTCGCGGAGCTTAACACAGGTAGACTGTGGACCAGCTTGATGCCTTGGTCCAGATGCTCAGCAGCGTGCAGCGTTGTCTGAGCGCATTCATTCAACTGTCTCCCAAGCAGTATGGCGCGCGGCTGCCACGGATTCTTCGCTCAGGTGGTGAGGCTTGGCTACTTTATCAAGGACAGTGCACACTCTTGCAGATAATGTTAGTCTCCTTAGAATATTCTAGAACTTAAGTCCAAAAGCTCTTGCCCGCGCCTAAGGATTAATGTAAAATGCACTCTCTCCGCACCGGAATGATACCTTCCGGTCTGCGCCCTTGCATCTCAGTCGTTCCTCTCGACGCCTGAAAGACAGATTTGGGCTGCATTTCCTTCGGAAATACAATTCCGGCTTCCTAATATGTCAACGCCGGAAGATTCACTGATTCGCAATTCACTCATCAAAAATTACATAAATATGTGCCAAAGGCATCTAGTATAATTCATAGGCCGAGGAAAAGGAGCCATCGAGTAAACGTGATCTATGACCACGCGATGCAAGGAGACCTGACCTATCTGGGCAGGGGACAAAACGGTTACGATTCCTGATTTTCGCAAGGTTGTTTGCCTCTGCAGCGAATACCTTCCTGGATGCTGCGTGCCGTAACATCACGGCGTGCTTATCTTTCGACATGAGTTCTGGCGACGGTGACAGCCGCGAAAAACTTCCCAAAGCGAAAAGACTCTGTCCGGCCAGAAAAGCGCGCCGAAGGCAGTTGCGCGCTCTGCGCCGTGCTCTCCGGCAGCGAATTTGTATGTTTAGAAAGACGGTGAACGCTCATGCATAGGTGGGGAAAGCGCAGTAGTTTGAACCAGAGCACCACAAGTCTTTATCCATAAGGCTCTCAAGGGATATGCACTAAATGCAGACGTGATTGCCGAACAGCAATCCCACGCGAGAATAAAGGCCTGGAAATCGACGCCTACAGCCATGCGGCAAGAGTCACGCGTACATTACAACACGGGGGCCCGTCCAACAGCAGCCCAATTGTGAAGCTGCATCAGTGACCACAAACTCATGGAAAAGCCATTCAAGACGCAATTCACCACATGACGTGAATTATCCACACCAAATCAATCGCTTTTGCCCGGCTGACACCGCCACCCCTTCAGAAATTTCCCCTCGAGGCAAGCATGTAATGCGCACGTGGTCTCTGTGTCCTCACTATCCTCTCCCATAAATAACATTTCGTGCCAGCTCGATTTTAGTAAGTCGGCTTCTGAGCCGGTGTTTCCGGGTTGTAACTGGGCAGTAAAGACTGCGCTTCGGTGTGCTGTTAAACATCTATGCGGGTTAAACATCTTCCGGTCGTCGAAATTATTCCGGAGCCCTCAGTAACGGCTCCTCATTTTCCCTTCTTTCACTCCAACCTTCCTTCCTTCCCTCACGGCGCGGCTCAGGTGCCCACTCAGGAGTGAGGACGTTACTGCGCCAATTCCTTGCGTGGAAACCATATTGTCATTTTAACAAAGAAAGACTGAGTGACTGACTCACAAACTCACCCACTGAATCACTAATTCAATCTCACTCACTCGCTCAAACCGTCCTTTAGCAGCGAAATATATTTTTGGTCTCACACCGCAGCGGTCGCGTAAACAATCGTCGTGAACACGCTTGAGGGCCCTCTGAATTTTGTTACCTCACCCCTTAACCGTAATACAAGGCACACATTTACAGGTCAGCAATAGACTATAGGGGCGGGAGGGAACAATTTCATTGACACACAGTCTCGAGGCAGAATCTATACGCACGACGAACTAGCGGTGTAAGCCTAGGTTCTCGAGGCAGAATCTATACGCACGACGAACTAGCGGTGTAAGCCTAGGTTCCTCTTCCTATAATTCAATCTGGGGACTACGCTCAGGCTTTTTTCTACATAGACCGAACTTGCAATGCTGCTTTTTTGCTTAGGGTATAAAGTAAGCGGGATGTGACAGCCAAGATAAAAACAATAAATATTAATGTCCTCAATTTCAAGACGAGCACCTCTAGGGAAATGTGGAGAAATCTACAGTTCTCTCAGGAACCGCGACTTAATTGTGCTTTGCAAAACTAAAAAAAACTATTTCTGGCTTACGTTTAGAACCTCCAAATACTGACGTTATATATTTTTCCAGCAGTACTAGATATGTAAACTTCTCTTGATTCCCTGTTCTCGTCGTAAATGTGATTATGAGGCTGAAAATTTTGGTGGTACTACTGCGTGCAAGAATCCTCTAGTTAATGTTATCAAATGCATGGGTGCTGTACCGGTGTGATTTCACGTTGTAGTACACAGCGACGCTTGAGCGAGCAGATTGTGGGCAGCTCTGAAGAACCTAAGATGAACTCGTAGTGAAGAAAAGCTTTCGTGAAGAAACCAAAGTGTTCCACTAGAAGAACTCTTGAAAAATTCCCAGCGAAATTGATGAGACTGTTCAGTGTACTAACTCGAAATTCACAGCCTAGTTTCCTCAAGGAAGGTGCTGATGCTGACGCTCTTGCATAGCAGCCTAAGCAAACGCACAGGGAGCCACACATCGGCGCGGAATAGCACAGCGACACTCACCCTTCCGCTTCCTTAAATTGGGTTGGCATGGCGATGGCCAACCTGCTGGCGGACTGGTTGTGAGCCACGCCGGGGGCCAGCTTCGGCTGGTCGGCAGGAACGCCGACAGGTGGCGGCAGTTCTGCGAGGCAGCCGCATAGCATGTTGCTTTCATTAGAATATCCCTCACGAAGGTGCCAAAAAAGCTGTTATTTATGTGAATATACGAGTCGTATACGTACCGGAACATCGTTACAATTACTCGCCGTAATGTAAGCGACCTCAAAGCAAACTGCCATATGCCTTGAGCGCAGGAAGTACTGGAAGTGATTGCAGCCGTAACAAAGCAAAGGACGTCCCCAAGCAACTACCTCATCCAACATACGGGTAGTTTACACAGACACGTCGTAGTCGCGACCCCGGTAATCCTAAAAGCCAACAATAAGACTCACTGTAGCACGTTCCATTTTGTTTATGGCGTATCAAAATACCTCGAAACCTACTTATGCCTCAGTCCTTTACCGAAGTGTTAAGCCTACATTGTGGCGATTCAGTAAACAGCAGAAATCAGTCTATTATGACCAAAACCTGGTCCGTTACAACATATCGGCTCCTGCAAGTGGCACTTGTTGCCCTCATTATTGCTGCAAAATGTTAAGAACAAAGAGGAGCTCACCCATTGCGCAGGATTAGTGGCCGGGACGACCGTCCAGAGCCAAAGGTGGTCTTCTTCTTCGTCAACGTTTCAAGGCGCGATGCCGTCGTACACAATCAAACAAAAATTGCCGTGGGGTGGCGCGCCCATCAGTACCTGCTTCCAAAATTATAGCGCAACGCATGATTACAAGCGCATCAGAAATATGAAAAGCAAAGAACTGACTTTCACCTGCTTGCCGTGATAGAAGAAGCAGATCACATAGGCAATTAGTGTGGCGATGCTGGCCTGCTCGTAATTTGTTCTGCAGAAAGAGCGCATGCAGAGACGCAGGGCTAGGGAGACAACGCTGCAGGCGTTAACTCTCCATCCACATTGCGCGTGCTCCTGCGTGCGAAATGAAAAAATATGCACGTACGGAAAGGCTAAGAAAGCAATGCGAAAATTCGATAACTATGCAAGTCGTCAAAGGCACTTAGGAGTCATCAGCAACGAGAATCCAAAACAGAGCTATTTAGTGAAGTGGCGTCTCTATTTTATATTTCATTGAGACCCACCATGCACAAAACGCCAAACAAACATATTTAAAGAGCTCCAAATGATTAGAGACGTCTTGTACTAGAGTGAAACGTCTCATACACGTCGACTAAAAGAAGTTTCTTCTGAGACTTCTCTGAAACGCCTGCAGTAAGACGATGGCTCAGAAACTTCTCTTAAACGCGCCACTTAAAGGCACTTTGCAATAAATTATTGAGATTACGTAAAGCAGTCGGCAGAGAGGCATTCCATCACTCGTCACCCCAGCGCAAGAATTTTTGAGCTAGCATCAATAATAACGAAGTTCTAGATGATTAAAAATTACGCTTCTCCTCTCCCCTCTCAACTCATACACGCGAGGCAAAAAAAAATACAGAAAACAGCTCTAGGATTTGGTCCTGCCCATGATTACGTCATTCGGTGACGTTCGGTTTGCGAATTCCGGTTGTCGCACCCAGCACCCCAGCAGCAGCGTCGGCAGCGTCTCTCCGGTCTCTCTTTGCCTTCCTTGATTGCACGGCTGGTGGGATTTCTTTGTTTGTAATTGCGACAGAGACACAGCGAATGGCTCCCGAACTCCCGACAGAAAGAGGCGGCAAAGGTAATTTGAAACCATATGCTCGAAGGCAATGCACTGGCTTGCGCTTGCCCGAGGGGGTCGCGCGGCGGCACGAGCAGACGGTTTTCACGGCGGCCGGAAGTATGCCCGTGACGTCGTGGCTGCCGTGGCTCCGGCGAATGACATCGTGTGGTAGCCTGCCGCCGTCATGGGACTATACTCCGTTTCATACATAGCAGTCAACGCAGTGAAGGCTGCGGCGCCTGTTCGCGCTCCTCGTCCGCATCGTAATGTAGTGCGTCGAAAGTGAAGAGTAATGAACTTAGAATTAAAGTAAGTGTTGGTCGATATTGTAGTATAATAATAAAAGAGTTTTATTTTGCAAAAAGATTGCTTTTTCTTTTATGTTCTTCAAAACAGAGTGCCTTAGGTTTCTGTTTTTTTTTTCGGCTCCTCCTGTATCAGGTTTTCGCAGCTAGGCCGGCCGGTGATGTCGTCTGCTTTCGTCTTTCGGTTTCCGAGTCTGCGAAAATGGTACCGCTGTCTCCTACTCGCTTGTTTTCTCCGCCCACTGTGGCTTCAAAAACATCTCCTGCTCGCCTATTCTCCAAGCTGAAGTCTCCGAAAATTTAGAAAAGACTGCAAGCAGGTGATTGTCAACGTTTACTCTAGCGTAAGGAAGCGCTTCCCGGAGAAGACTGTGCGTGAGGTCCTCGAAACTGTGGGCGAGATGACCGGGGTGAGCCCTCGGACAGTTGCGAGGTTCAAGAAAGAAGGTCTCTCTACTGGAGTAAGATCACCACAAAAACGACGTAGCAAGGTGACAATATTGCCGCACTTAGTTTAGACATCACTCTACCGGCGCCCCCGTGCGGTCTGTCTTCGACCCTTGTCGCGCGCCGGACCTCGTCCTCTTCTGCTCGGTGCTAGGGCCTTTACCACTCGATTCTTGGCCGATCCCCCAGAGTGGGTATGTGCCATTCTGTCGTAGGCTACAACAACAACAACAACAGCTAGGGCCTGCCGGCTGCGCTCTGCCCAGTGTGCTCGCCAGGTACTGTTCTGCCAGGGATAGAACGTCCTACCGGCGTCCGTGACATTTTTGGTGCAGCTGCTGGGTACGATCTATGTACGAAGAGGTCCCAGGAACCTCCAGCGCTCAGCCACACCCCCTGGACACGACACCTGTCCACAAGTCAAGCCGCCGCTTGAAAGGCTTAGCCCCCGAGTACAATCCCCTCACCGCGCCATCCCGCAAGATGACCTCTACGGTGGCCAGCCATACCTTCCAGCAATCTGTGAGTTCGCCACCGCTGCTTCTTCATTCGCCTCGTACGCCCGCGTCGTTTCATGGATTCGAGGATGTGGAGGACTGGTTCGACGGGTATGACAGGGTCGCTGAATTTAATCTGTGGGACGAGGACCGCAAGCTTCGGAACGTCTACTTTGCCCTCCAGGACGCCGCCAAGACGTGGTTCGAAAACCACGAGTCCGCCATCCACACCTGGCAAGTTCCGGCGCCAGTTGCTGGATACGTTCAGCAGCAACGAACGGAGGGAGCGTGCTGAATTGGCCCTGCAATCGAGAGCGCAGCAGCCAAACGAGAGCGTGGCGATGTTCGTGGAGGATATGACCCGGCTTTTTAACCGCGCTGATCCTTCGATGTCGGAAGCCAAGAAGGTGCGCCATTTGATGCGGGGAGTGAAGGAGCAATTGTTCGTTGGGCTCGTGCGCGGTCCTCCGGCCACAGTCGCCGATTTTGCAAAGGAAGCGGCAGGCATGGAGCGCGCCCTGCAGCAGCGGTTTGCGCACTACCGCCGTCCGTCAAACATCACTGCTGTGGAGTGCCACATGCCGAGGCCCGGGGATGAGAACACCTCCCTCCGAGAGCTCATCAGGAGCATCGTTCGCGAAGAGCTGCAGAAGCTTTGCTCTGTGGAGCAGCCTTCTAGTGTCACCGCCATCTCGGAGGCTGTCCGTGACGAGATACGCCGCACGGTGCAGCCCACTCCACCTCCGCAACCGCCAGCGCCCTATGTGATGACATACAGCGAGGCATTGCGACGTCCTGCGCCACCACCGCCGGTGTTCTACTCTCCTGCCCCTACCGCGCCGTCCCACCGATTCCCGCATACGACAGTGATGCCAGACGACCGCCCACCCGTCACAAAGGCAAACATGTGGCGAACGCCGAACAACAGGCCCCTGTGCTTCCACTGCGGCGAAGCAGGCCACATCCGTCGTCACTGCCCGTACCGCCGGATTGGCCTGCGCGGCTTTTCGCCAGACGCACCCCTGCCACGCTATGGTGAACGACCCTGCGAGATCGATCAGTGCCTAGCGGCCAACGTCCCACCTGCACCCACTGCCCAACGTCAGTCGAGGTCACCGTCGCCTCGACGGTGTTCTTCACCAGCCCGCCAGTCCTACGTCCGGCAGTCATCCAGCCCGCGCCGGGAAAACTGAGGACGGCGACCCCCGGAGGTAGGGCCGCCGTCACCGGACATAATGACGAACATCCTCCGCTCACCGACGTTAGCATGCGACCCGACCTCCGACCCCACGCCGCGACGACCTTTCGACGCCCAGAGACGCCTTCGCTTGACGCCCCAATTGGACAATCTGAACGACCCTTAAGTCCGACGACTTTTCGACGGACGAGGACGCCTCCGCTTGACGCCCCAACCCGACCGCGAGAACGATCCACTAGTCTGACCTCCCTCACATAGCGTTTTTCTGAAGGTGACCAAGCTTCGGCTGAAATCCCGGTCATCGTTGATGGCCGCCGCGTGACTGCTCTCGTAGATACCGGCGCCGATTTCTCCGTCATGAGTCGTCGTCTGGCGCTTGTCCTGAGGAAAGTACTGACACCTTGGCCTGGAACGCACATCCGGACAGCTGGGGGCCATCTGGTGACACCGCTTGGCGTCTGCACCGCTAGAATGGAGATTCGTGGTGTCACCTTCACTGCCTGCTTCGCTGTGTTGGCTCATTGCTCGAAGGACCTCATCCTCGGGTTTCATTTTCTTCGGGAACACGGTGCGCTAATCAACCTCCGCGAACTTGTCGTGACGTTCTCACCTCAGTGTGCCATAGCCGACAGCAGCGAGCCCGGCAGGCCTGTTTTTCGCGTGTGTGATGATAATGTCACGCTACCACCACGCTCCAGTTTGCTTATTACGGTGGAATGCTCCAACCCACGCACTCCTCACGGGGTTGCGGAAGGTAACCTGTCGTTACTGCTGAGTCAACAAGTCTGCGTTGCGCGGGGTGTTACTTCCCTCCGCGGACTGCGAACGCAGCTTTTTGTTACGAACTTTAGCGCCGAATACCGCCACTTGCCGCAAGCAACCGCCATAGCCTATTTCGATGAAATTAGTGACTCAGTCTCCCACTGCGCCTTGTCCCTCAACGATACCCATACATCGACGTCTGACGCCCCCGTTATGACTGACGTGAACCCCGACCTAACCGCCGATCAGAAACACCGCCTCCACATGATCCTCGACTCTTTTCGTGACTGCTTTGCGACCACTTCTAAAGTTCGGAAAACATCGGTCGCTAAACACCGCATTGTAGTGGATGAAGGCGAGAGGCCTATACAACACCACCCCTATCGAGTGTCTGCGAAAGAACGGGAGGTGATTCGGAAACAGGTTGAGGAAATGCTCCGCGACGAGGTTATCCAGCCGTCAACAAGCCCGTGGGCTTCGCCCGTTGTGCTGGTCGCCAAGAAGGATGGCACTCTCCGATTCTGCGTCGACTATCGTCGCCTCAACAAGATTACTAAAAAGGACGTTTATCCGTTGCCCCGAATTGATGACTCGTTCGATCGCCTGCGTCATGCCCGATACTTTTCCTCTCTTGATCTACGCAGTGGGTACTGGCAGATCGAAGTCGATGAACGTGACCGTGAAAAGACCGCCTTGATAACCCCCGACGGTTTGTACGAGTTTAAGGTGCTCCCCTTTGGCCTGTGTACCGCTCCTGCCACCTTTCAAAGAATGATGGACACTGTCCTCGTTGGCCTCAAATGGCAGTCGTGTCTCGTCTATCTTGATGATGTGGTTATTTTCGCTGCAACCTACTAAGAACATCTCAAACGCTTGAGTGCAGTATTGACGGCAATCCGATCAGCCGGTCTATCTCTAAAACCCGAAAAATGCCACTTCGCGTACCAACGGCTGAAGTTTTTGGGCCATGTTGTGACACCTGAGGGTGTCAGACCCGACCCCGACAAGACGGCCGCTGTAGCTGCGTTCCCGACTCCCACTGATAAGCGAGCTGTGCGCCGGTTTCTTGGCCTCTGCGCATATTACAGACGCTTCGTGCAAGACTTCTCCAGGCTGGCTGAGCCTCTCACACGGCTGACAAAAGACGATCAGCCTTTCGTCTGGGCACAGGAACAGCAGGACGCCTTCGAAAAGTTCCGCGAACGCCTACAAACAACGCCCATTCTTGCCCATTTTGGCGAGGAGGCGGATACAGAACTTCACACTGATGCCAGCAACATTGGCCTTGGTGCAGTCCTCGTCCAGTGGCAAGATGGTGTTGAGCGCGTGATTGCTTACGGCAGTCGCACGCTGTCTCGGTCCGAGGCGAATTACTCAACCACTGAAAAGGGGTGCCTAGCTGTTGTGTGGGCGATAACGAAGTTCCGCCCCTACTTGTATGGTCGCCAGTTTCGGGTCGTGAGTGACCACCACTCACTGTGTTGACTCGCGAATCTTAAAGACCCCTCGGGCCGGCTAGCTCGTTGGGGCCTTCGCTTGCAAGAATTTGATGTAACAGTTGTCTACAAGTCGGGCAACAAACACAGCGATGCAGACTGCTTGTCCCGTGCTCCTATCCCGTCCAGCTCTGATGACCTCGAAGATGACCCTCTATTTATTGGTTTTCTCACCACGTCCGCCCTCGCTCAACAACAGAGGGACGACACGGAATTGCGGCCACTCATCGATTATCTTGAGGGTACCGCCTCGTTACCGCCTCGTCTATTCGCGCGTGGCTTGTCGTCGTTTTGCTTGCGAGATGGCGTCCTCTACAAACGAAATTAGGGCCCGACGGACTCTGGTTACCTGCTCGTGGTTCCAACGGCGCTCCGCACTGACGTTTTCAAAACGTCAGTGTTTGAAATGTTTGCCGCAGGCATGCCACGACGTGCTTCCTTCCGGCCCCCTCGGATTTTCTCGAACGATGGCACGAGTTCGTCACCGTTATTACTGGCCCAGGCTTGCCGCGGCTGTCAAGCGTTATGTACGCACTTGCCGCGAGTGTCAACGTCGGAAGAAACCACCTTTCAAGCCGGCTGGCTTGCTCCAACCCATTGCTCCGCCGAGAAGTCCTTTCCACCAAGTCGGCATGGACTTACTGGGCCCATTTCCCACGTCATCATTGGGTAACCGGTATATTGTGGTTGCCACCGACTACCTCACCCGGTATTGTGAGACGAAAGCCCTTCTCCGCGGCACTGCTGCTGAAATTGCTGGCTTTTTCATCATCAGCATAGTCCTCCGCCATGGCGCCCCTTATGTTGTTTTAACTGACCAAGGCACAGCGTTCACGTCTGTTGCATTCCCAGTAAGCAGGCGTAGGCTTGACGAAACGGCTTTATTCACAGTGCTGCATACTGGCAGCTCGAAAGAAAACTCCCCCCGAGTACAGCACATGACACGCATATATACATATACTCAGCAGCCCGGCACATGCGCAGAACAGACAGATATATCTTATCACACAGCGGTACACGCACGTGTCGCGCCCCAGATACCGACACAACACCTCCTCCCCTACTAGATCAAAAACGGTCATAGCCCCAACGCTCAGGAGGTCGCCTTTCCCGATTGCTCCTTCTTAATGAAATGGGTTCATTTTCAGATGGCAACCGGCCCAGTGGACTGGGTGCCACCTGAGGCTGCGCTGAAGGCATCGGAGGAGAGGCGACCTCTGATGCGTGTGGCAGGCATATTTCATTTGCAGTTGTTTTTTCATCATCAAGAACGGAATGTCGCAAATGATCAGAATGCACAAAACGCACTTTGTTTCCAATGACAACCAAATACGTAGTGGGAGACTTTACACGCACAATTTTGCCAGGACGCCAGTTCACCGAATCACCACGCACAGAGCGCACTAGCACCCGGTCACCAGTCGCAAAGAATCGCGGCTTCGCTCTTCGCTTATCTGCAGCCTGTTTCACCCTTTCGCTTTTCTCTGTCATTGCACTGGACAGTTTTGGTCTCAACAAGGAAAATCTGGTTCGTAACTGTCTTCTTAAAAACAATTCAGCCGGTGTCCTTCCGGTGAAGGTGTGCGGCGTTGTTCGATAACAAAATAGGAAGTTGTCTATTCTGTGCTGCAAGGTTCTTGTAGTTCCCTTTTCTCTGTCCTCCAGCAACTGCTTGAACAGTGCTGTCTTGGTAGTCTGTACAGCCCGTTCCGCCGACCCATTCTACTGTGGGTGGTACGGAGGGGTGCAAGTGTGCTTTACTCCATTTGCTTTCAGGAAGTTTTCAAACTCAGCGGCACGGAATTGCGGCCCATTATCAGTTACAACTTCAGCAGGTAGACCATGAGCAGCAAACATGGATCTTACAACTTCAACGGTTTTAGCTGCCGTCGTCGTTGTACACACCTTCACTTCCAACCACTTGCTATAGGCATCAACTGCTAAAAGGAACATTTTTCCTTCCTTCTCCGCAAAATCGAGATGAACCCTTTCCCAAGGGTGCTCGCACACTTTCCAGGGAGCCAAAGGCGCTGATTGTGCTGCAGGTTGAACACTTTGACAAATGTGGCAAGTTCGCACCGTTCGTTCTAATGCTTCGTCGATACCTGGCCACCACACCATTGACCTTGCGACCATTTTCATCTTCGTGATTCCAAGGTGCTGCTCGTGCAGCAAGTTTAGTACAACACTGCGCAAACACTCCGGAATGATTACTCTGTTTGTCCAAATAATGCAGCCCGCTTCAATAGAAAGTTCGAAACGTCGAGCCCAGAAAGGCTGCAGTTCGTGAGAAACAGATTTTGGCCAACCATGCCATATCATGTCGCGAACCGCAGTTAGCAGCGTATTGCGCGTTGTTTCGCGTTCAATGTCTTTTGCCGTCAAAGGAAGCTCGTCAAGTGTAGAAAAATAAAAAATGTCTTCAGTGTGCTCTGACGTTTCTGGAAAAGGAAGTCTAGATAAGGCATCGGCTTGGGCAATTTCCGTACCGGGCTTGTGCGCTATCTTATAGCTGTAGTTTGCGAGGAACACAAACCAACGGTGCACCCTAGCAGTTGCCACAGCACTGCTTTTTCTTTTCGGGTCGAAGAGTACGGTTAGTGGTTGGTGGTCTGTCAACACCTTAAATGTTCTACCATAAAGGTAGTTATGAAACCGTTTCACACCAAAAACAATGCTCAAAGCTTCTTTTTCAATTTGGCCATATTTGCGCTCTGCAGGTGACAGTGACCGGGATGCAAATGCAATTGGTTTATCTTTCCCGTCCACGACGTGCGACAGTACAGCACCAAGACCATATTCGGATGCGTCACATGTTAGTTGTATTTCTTTTTGGACATCGTACAACTCCAGAACATGCTCGTTAGTCAGCATCTCTTTAGAAGTCTTAAAGGCAGTATCACATTGACGCGACCAGTGCCATGCAGTTTCTTTGCGCAACAAATTATGCAGGGGTTCGAGAACTGTAGCCAGATTAGGCAAAAATTTTGAATAAAAATTGATCAAGCCCAAAAAAGCCTTTAGCTGGGTCACGTTTCCAGGTTTTGGTGCGTTCTTTATGGCTGCTACTTTATCAGCTGTGGGATGTAATCCATCTCTGTCGATTTCATGGCCCAGATATCGTATTCGTTGCTGGAACAGCTTACATTTCGCAGTGTTGACCCTTATGCCATGTTCTCTTAGGCGTATGAGCACCTGCTCCAATCGGTCATGACACTGCTTTTGATCTTTTCCCGCGATGACAATGTCATCTAAGTAGCAGGCTGTGCCAGTCAGCCCGTGTAGGACTGTGTCCATAACGGCTTGAAACACTCCTGGCGCGCAGGCTACGCCGTATGGCAAGCGTCAGAACCGGTAAAGGCCGAGGTGTGTATTGACGGTGAGCAGTTCTTGCGCTCGCTCGTCTAATTCCAGCTGCAAGTACGCCTTCGACAAATCTAAAACTGAAAAAACGGACCCGCCTTGTAACATTGTAAAAATGTCCTCTGGTAGAGGGAGCGGGTACTGGTCAACCTCAATTGCAGGATTTACCGTGACTCGGTAATCACCGCACAGCCGAAGCTCCTCACCATTTTTCTTTGGAACAATCACCAGTGGTGTCGCCCAAGCACTGTGGCGCACCTTATATATGACTCCAGCTTTTTCCAAATTAGCCAATTCCTGCTCAACCCGTTCTCGCAGCGCATACGGCACTGATCGCGCCTTACCAAATACAGGGGACGCATTTTCCTTAACTACAATGCTCGTCTTGAACCCTTTTATCGAACCGTAGCCAGGCTCGAACACTTCGCGGTATTTCTCGGTCAAGGTCATCAAGGGCATTTCTTTCGTCAGTGGCTGCACATGCATCACTTCATTCCACCGAATTTTGATTTTACTCAGCCAGTTCCTGCCAAACAACGTAGGCATTCTGGCGCCTTTCATCTCTTTAACAATTACTAGAGGCAAGTGAAAACACTGATCGTAGTACTTCACTACAACATCAATTATCCCCTTGATATTGCCGCACTTAGTTTAGACATCACTCTACCGGCGCCCCCGTGCGGTCTCTCTTCGACCTTTGGCGCGCGCCGCACTTCGTCCTCTTCTGCTCGGTGCTAGGGCCTGCCGGCTGCGCTCTGCCCAGTGTGCTCGCCAGGTACTGTTCTGCCAGGAATAGAACGTCCTACCGGCGTCCGTGACATTTTTGGTGCAGCTGCTGGGTACGATCTATGTACGAAGAGGTCCCAGGAACCTCCAGCGCTCAGCCACACCCCCTGGACACGACACCTGTCCACAAGTCAAGCCGCCGCTTGAAAGGCTTAGCCCCCGAGTACAGTCCCCTCACCGCGCCATCCCGCAAGATGACCTCTACGGTGGCCAGCCAGACCTTCCAGCAATCTGTGAGTTCGCCACCGCTGCTTCTTCATTCGCCTCGTACGCCCGCGCCATTTCATGGTGACAAGTTTGAAGATGTGGAGGACTGGTTGGACGGGTATGACAGGGTCTCTGAATTTAATCTGTGGGACGAGGACAGCAAGCTTCGGAACGTCTACTTTGCCCTCCAGGACGCCGCCAAGACGTGGTTCGAAAACCACGAGTCCGCCATCCACACCTGGCAAGACTTCCGGCGCCAGTTGCTGGAAACGTTCAGCAGCAACGAACGGAGGAAGCGTGCTGAATTGGCCCTGCAATCGAGAGCGCAGCAGCCAAACGAGAGCGTGGCGATGTTCGTGGAGGATATGACCCGGCTTTTCAACCGCGCTGATCCTTCGATGTCGGAAGCCAAGAAGGTGCGTCACTTGATGCGGGGCGTGAAGGAGCAATTGTTTGCTGGGCTCGTGCGCGATCCTCCGGCTACAGTCGCCGATTTTGCAAAGGAAGCGGCAGGCATGGAGCGCGCCCTGCAGCAGCGGTTTGCGCACTACGGCCGTCCGTCAAACATCACTGCTGTGGAGTGCCGCATGCCGAGGTCCGGGGATGAGAACACCTCCCTCCGAGAGCTCATCAGGAGCATCGTTCGCGAAGAGCTGCAGAAGCTTCGCTCTGTGGAGCAGCCTCCTAGTGCACCGCCATCTCGGAGGCTGTCCGTGACGAGATACGCCGCACGGTGCAGCCCACTCCACCTCCGCAACCGCCAGCGCCTTATGTGATGACCTAAAGCGAGGCATTGCGAAGTCCTGCGCCACCACCGCCGGCGTTCTACTCTCCTGCCCCTACCGCGCCGTCCCACCGATTCCCGCATACGACAGCGCTGCCAGACGACCGCCCACCCGTCACGAAGGCAAACATGTGGCGAACGCCGAACAACAGGCCCCTGTGCTTCCACTGCGGCGAAGCAGGCCACATCCGTCGTCACTGCCCGTACCGCCGGATTGGCCTGCGCGGCTTTTCGCCAGACGCACCCCTGCCACGCTATGGTGAACGACCCCGCGAGATCGATCAGTACCTAGCGGCCAACGTCCCACCTGCACCCACTGCCCAACGTCAGTCCAGGTCACCGTCGCCTCGACGGTTTTCTTCACCAGCCCGCCAGTCCTACGTCCGGCAGTCCTCCAGCCCGGGCCGGGAAAACTGAGGACGGCGACCCCCGGAGGTAGGGCCGCCGTCACCGGACATAATTACGAACATCCTCCGCTCACCGACGTTAGCATGCGACCCGACCTCCGACCCCACGCCGCGACGACCTTTCGACGCCCAGAGACGCCTTCGCTTGACGCCTCAATGGGACAATCTGAACGACCCTTAAGTCCGACGACTTTTCTACGAACGGAGACGCCTCCGCTTGACGCCCCAACCCGACCGCGAGAACGATCACCTAGTCCGACCTCCCTCACACAGCGTTTTTCTGAAGGTGACCAAGCTTCGGCTGAAATCCCGGTCATCGTTGATGGCCGCCGCGTGACTGCTCTCGTAGATACCGGCGCCGATTTCTCCGTCATGAGTCGTGGTCTGACGCTTGTCCTGAGGAAAGTACTGACACCTTGGCCTGGAACGCACATCCGGACAGCTGGAGGCCATCTGGTGACACCGCTTGGCGTCTGCACCGCTAGAATGGAGATTCGTGGTGTCACCTTCACTGCCTGCTTCGCTGTGTTGGCTCATTGCTCGAAGGACCTCATCCTCGGGTTAGATTTTCTTCGGGAACACGGTGCCATAATCAACCTCCGCGAACTTGTCGTGACGTTCTCACCTCAGTGTGCCATAGCCGACCGCAGCGAGCCCGGCAGGTCTGTTTTTCGCGTGTGTGATGACAATGTCACGCTACCACCACGCTCCAGTTTGTTTATTACGGTGGAATGCTCCAACCCACGCACGCCTCACGGGGTTGCGGAAGGTAACCTGTCGTTACTGCTGAGTCAACAAGTCTGCGTTGCGCGGGGTGTTACTTCCCTCCGCGGACTGCGAACGCAGCTTTTTGTTACGAACTTTAGCGCCGAATACCGCCACTTGCCGCAGGCAACCGCCATAGCCTATTTCGATGAAATTAGTGACTTAGTCTCCCACTGCGCCTTGTCCCTCAACGATACCCATGCATCGACCTCTGACGCCCCCGTTATGACTGACGTGAACCCCGACCTAACCGCCGATCAGAAACACCGCCTCCACATGATCCTCGACTCTTTTCGTGACTGCTTTGCGACCACTTCTAAAGTTCGGCAAACATCGGTCGCTAAACACCGCATTGTAGTGGATGAAGGCGAGAGGCCTATACAACACCACCCCTATCGAGTGTCTGCGAAAGAACGGGAGGTAATTCGGAGGCAGGTTGAGGAAATGCTCCGCGACGAGGTTATCCAGCCGTCAACAAGCCCGTGGGCTTCGCCCGTTGTGCTGGTCGCCAAGAAGGATGGCACTCTCCGATTCTGCGTCGACTATCGTCGCCTCAACAAGATTACTAAAAAGGACGTTTATCCGTTGCCCCGAATTGATGACTCGTTCGATCGCCTGCGTCATGCCCGATACTTTTCCTCTCTTGATCTACGCAGTGGGTACTGGCAGATCGAAGTCGATGAACGTGACCGTGAAAAGACCGCGTTCATAACCCCCGACGGTTTGTACGAGTTCAAGGTGCTCCCCTTTGGCCTGTGTACCGCTCCGGCCACCTTTCAAAGAATGATGGACACTGTCCTGGTTGGCCTCAAATGGCAGTCGTGTCTCGTCTATCTTGATGATGTGGTTATTTTCGCTGCGACCTACGACGAACATCTCAAACGCTTGAGTGCAGTATTGACGGCCATCCGATCAGCCGGTCTATCTCTAAAACCGGAAAAATGCCACTTCGCGTACCAACGGCTGAAGTTTTTGGGCCATGTTGTGACACCTGAGGGTGTCAGCCCCGACCCCGACAAGACGGCCGCTGTAGCTGCATTCCCGACTCCCACTGATAAGCGAGCTGTGCGCCGGTTTCTTGGCCTCTGCGCATATTACAGACGCTTCGTGCAAGACTTCTCCAGGCTGGCTGAGCCTCTCACACGGCTGACAAAAGACGATCAGCCTTTCGTCTGGGCACAGGAACAGCAGGACGCCTTCGAAAAACTCCGCAAACGCCTACAAACAACGAGGAGGCGGAAACAGAACTTCACACCGATGCCAGCAACATTGGCCTTGGTGCAGTCCACGTCCAGTGGCAAGATGGTGTTGAGCGCGTGATTGCTTACGCCAGCCGCACGCTATCTCGGTCCGAGGTCAATTACTCAACCACTGAAAAGGAGTGCCTAGCTGTTGTGTGGGCGATAACGAAGTTCCGGCCCTACTTATATGGTCGCCCGTTTCGGGTCGTGAGTGACCACCACTCACTCTGTTGGCTCGCGAATCTTAAAGACCCCTCGGGCCGGCTCGCTCGTTGGAGCCTTCGCTTGCAAGAATTTGATGTAACAGTTGTCTACAAGTCGGGCAACAAACACAGCGATGCAGACTGCTTGTCCCGTGCTCCTATCCCGTCCAGCTCTGATTACCTCGAAGATGACCCTCTATTTATTGGTGCTCTGACCACGTCCGCCCTCGCTCAACAACAGAGGGACGACACGGAATTACGGCCACTCATCGATTATCTTGAGGGTACCGCCTCGTTACCGCCTCGTCTATTCGCGCGTGGCTTGTCGTCGTTTTGCTTACGAGATGGCGTCCTCTACAAACGAAATTACGGCCCGACGGACTCTGGTTACCTGCTCGTGGTTCCAACGGCGCTCCGCACTGACGTTCTGCAGGCATGCCACGACGAGCTTCCTTCCGGCCACCTCGGATTTTCTCGAACGATGGCACGAGTTCGTCACCGTTATTACTGGCCCAGGCTTTCTGTGGCTGTCAAGCGTTATGTACGCACTTACCGCGAGTGTCAACGTCGAAAGAAACCACCTTTCAAGCCGGCTGGCTTGCTCCAACCCATTGCTCCGCCGAGAATTCCTTTCCACCAAGTCGGCATGGATTTACTGGGACCATTTCCCACGTCATCATTGGGTAACCGGTATATTGTGGTTGCCACCGACTACCTAACCCGGTATTGTGAGACGAAAGCCCTTCCCCGCGGCACTGCTGCTGAAATTGCGGACTTTTTCATCATCAGCATAGTCCTCCGCCATGGCGCCCCTTATGTTGTTTTAACTGACCGAGGCACAGCGTTCACGTCCACGCTTACTCAGGAAGTTATGCGGCTCAGTGGCACAAGTCATCGTAAGACCACAGCTTACCATCCTCAAACCAACGGCCTAACCGAGCGCCTCAATAAGACTATCGCTGATATGATTTCTATGTACGTCGACGATGACCATAAGAACTGGGACGAAATCCTTCCGTACGTCACGTTTGCCTACAATACTGCCCTTCAAGAGACGACGGGGTTCACGCCATTTCGTTTGGTACACGGTCGTGAAGTCGTGACTATGTTGGACACGATGTTGTTGCCCGCTATTGCACGCCCATCCGTTGCCGACGCTGATGCATTCGTTCGCCATGCAGAGGCTGCCCGCCGGCTGGCTCGGCAACGAACCTGCGTGCGGCAAGAAGTCGATGCTCACCGCTATAACCTCCTTCACCGCGAAGTCATTTTCCAGCCTGGCGATCAAGTGTGGGTTTGGAGCCCCATCCGTCTGCGCGGTCGCTCCGAGAAGCTTTTGCGCCGTTACTTCGGCCCCTACGAGGTACTCCGCAAACTCAGCGACGTGATGAAGTGCGCCCGCAAGGGAGTGTTCGTTCTTCCAGACGCCCGCCGACATCCGAAATTGTGCACGTCGCAAGACTCAAGCCATATCATGTCCGCTAGGACAACTCTCACCACGTTCAGTCCCTGGGATTCTGTTAACACCCACAAGTGGCTCCCCCTCACTTTCAGGCATCGAGTCGATGCCTTTCCAGAGGGGAGGGACAATGCCGCACTTAGTTTAGACATCACTCTACCGGCGCCCCCGTGCGGTCTCTCTTCGACCCTTGTCGCGCGCCGGACCTCGTCCTCTTCTGCTCGGTGCTAGGGCCTGCCGGCTGCGCTCTGCCCAGTGTGCTCGCCAGGTACTGCTCTGCCAGGGATAGAACGTCCTACCGGCGTCCGTCACAATATCTAGCTCTCGCAGTGTTAAATATGACAGCTTTGCACTCAACGCCATCCGACTCAAGTTACATCGTATGTATGCCTACCTTTTCCCCTCGAAACCAGTAAACAGCGCTGTGTTTTTTAAAGAAGATGTTACAGTTTGACAGTTTCGAGTTTCTACCTAATGAATCTTTAAAAAAAATAAAAAAAGGAAATTCGCTGTGGCTTAGCCTGGTTAAGACCGGTAATTGCGAAAGCAATATCCGTACTTACGTACGTACGTACGTACGCTGGTAGTGTAGCTGGTGGTGGTGCTTGTGGTTAGACTTGTGGTGATGCATCGGTTATATAATCCAATCCAATCCAATCCCATGCAATGCAATCCAATCTATTCCAATCCATTCCAATCCACTCTAATCTACTCCACTCTAATCTAATGTAATATAATGTAATCTAATGTAATGTAATCCAATGCAAACAAATCTAATCCAATCCATACAATCCAATTCAATTCAATCCACTGCAATCCAATCCACTCCTATACAATCCAATGCAATCTAATCTAATCCAATCTAATCCAATGTAATCCAATCTAATGCAATCAAGGTGAAATGAAGGTCAGTGGTGGTCACCGCCGCGGCACGATGGTGGTCACCGGCCGCGGCACGGCAACGGCGTGAAAGTGCAAGTAGTATTGCTTTCGCAATAAAACAGCCAAGCCGGGAGTCGAACCTTGGCCCCTTCTTAAATGAACAGAATGGCGCGCGCTTCGTACCACTCAGCTACGACGCGGGGCGGACAGATACATTTCGCATGTTGTTTTGCAGCGGACTACTTTCGTACCTTTGGCAGCGTTGACTGCTATGTATGAAACGGAGTATAGTGACGTCTATTTTCACGATATTAGTTTCAAAATCGGTCACTAGGAAGACATCTATCGGCCCGCTAATTTTAAAAAGCATGTTTTTCTAAAAATTTATATTAAATTGCCAGCTCAGGTACGAAGACTCATACTTGGTGTGAATGCTTCTTAACATCATTGCTAAGCGTTGAAAACGTTCACAAGCGACTTTTAATTCGTTGCATAGTCCCTTTAAGACCACTTAAAGGAGAGGCACCTATAAGCTCTAGCAATTAGCGGAGAGTCACCTTCGTGGATAAAACATGTACCCCCTTTGTCAAAAGTAACTGAGCAGCGGGGTTTTTATTCTCAACCGTATAACGGAGCCTTTATGGCACCTCTCAGCATCGAAAGGTGTCAGAACTTGAGGACAAGGGCTCACCACACTCTATACAGATTCGTAGCATAAGGGCTGCCATAAGTGCTTCGCTACGCGGCTGAGAAACAAACCACCTGTGCCCGGTTACTTTTGACAGAGGGGGTACATCACGCAAAAGGTAGATCACACCAATCCCGGCACATAAATAATTAGGTGGCTCTGCGTTACTCCCATGTTTCCTGGAGTTTCTGGGAGAGCTCTTTGCACTCGAATTGAACGCGCGTTTCGTCCTACATAGCCTGATATCACCCTATAATCATAGTCCACGTCAAGTGCAACTAACCCACCCCCGAAGGCCGGACTTGGGAAGCATACTGGCCCTGAAAGCCGACAGTAGTTACGGGAATGATGAAATTTGCTTCATGTTTCGAACGCCTCTTCGTTCGGCCGCGGCTGGCCAGCAGAAGCGCCCGGCTGGACCAGCATAGCGTATGCCGCCATCGCCGTTGTCGCCCAGTTCGCGCGGACGCATTCTTCCTTGCGTCCTGCACAGCGCAGCTTGCTGCTTGGTGTCCGTCCTCCTTTGTGGCGGTGCAGTCTGCAGTACATGTCAACGTGGTTTTAACCATTTCAAGCCCCAATAAATCATTCTACATGCTTTAAGTATGTTGACATAAAATTGTGAGATGCAGTTTGTTAACTGTTTTTATTTTTTTGCTTACTTCAGTTCGAAATTTGAGGAATTTTGTACGACACTTGGACATTTGGCCTTAGACTCCATAGCGTTTGCTTGCTACGCGCTAGCTCAGAACGTTCCTGTGTACCTGCTTCGCTGTCTCTGGCGGTTCACGATGTGGTTTGCAGTCTTCCCGCAATATATTTTACTACCAGCGCTGCGCTCAAATGTGAACCTCGTTCTCCGCAAAAGTGAGACACCTTCCATTTTGATTGTGTGGTGAAGCGTCGGCCTTACTACGGCAAAGCCACGATGCGGCCATGCGCCTTACTGAACCGTTGGCTGGTGCGTTGCGCTTTTAGCAATACTTTTATATGAGCTAGTTGGTTGTAGCATGACATGTTTACGCAAAAGGCGTACTGGCGCTAAAAAACGGAGCCAACACACACAACAGGACAGGACTGGCGCCACTGTCCTGTTGTGTGTGTTGTCTCCGTTTTGTACCGCCAGCACGCCTTTTGCGTAAACTTGTCTTGCGCTTTTCGTTTGCAAATCGCCGAGCAGTATCTGCTAGTGTTTTGCATACCAAAGTACAGGTGCAGGCTGTTTGCTAATCTTCGTTCCACAAGCCCCATTGTTTCTTTGACCTTTAGGATTCGCAATGTTGGCCGACGGGAGGAGCAACGACCGAGGCTAGTTTGATGGAAATTAGTCGCAGCACCTTGTACTGGATGGTCCTGACGACTTGCCTTCGAGAGATTATTTCAGTTCTGAGGCGGGAACCTGGACTAATGCTTCTTGTGCAGAGCTGTAAGAAATCTCTTGCCTACAGTTCCGTCATTTGAGCCTCATCGTACAGATTAGAAAGGACCTGTTTGGAGATCCAGTATGAGGAATCTTATTACACACAACTCAATTTGTCTTATGTTTGCTATGTTGCCCTGTGTGATTCTCAATATAAGGTCCCAGAATTAAGCCACCTCTGTTGTATACTGAAGTAATGCAGGCATTACCATTAAGAGAGCAGCTCTGCTATCTTTTTGTTCGTTGGTGCAAGATATCAACTATCAACCACCTTTGATTCAGCCTCATCGAGCAGGTAAGAGAAAGCCTGTTTGCAAGTTACAGCTCGGGAGGTTTTGTGCATATAGTGTGCGTCCCACTTGTGTAGTGTGCTCAAGCAGTCCCCACCAGGCAGTCAATAGGGAAATTAGGAGTTCATTGATTCCGGGCAAATTGCTTGTGTGCACCTTGTTTGCAGGTTCAGTGGCTCTACTTCCGCTCTAACGTACCCTTTAAAAGCAAGACACGCTACGACAAGGTGCTCACTTTTATACAGAGGAGGATACCATTCGAGTTGTCTACACAAGGTTGACGCAGAGTTACATACTTTTCTTCTGTCTAAATTTACTGCAGACACCTGGCTGGTACAGGCACCTAATCTCAAGGTAGTTAACCGAAAACACAAAATGAAAGTTCTCAACCTCAGTTCATGGTAAGACAGTGCACTTGCAATTTACTTCGTGGCTTTCCGTGTCTATGCAGGCTGTTTGAATTTTGCATCTGTTAAGGACCTCTACGGCGCATGACCTCTTGAATTTATGGTGAGCCATTGCACTGTGCATTGCACTGTGATATTGCACTGGGCTACTTACAGTGGAGTCACACACATATATGCTTTTAGTTAGCTTATTTTTCTTGCCTGTGCTGTCATTCGATGCCACTGCCCGTTCTTACTTGCTTCTTACTTCTGGTAGGCCATTCCAGATGCACCTGAGTATGGTTTTGGTTCACCAATATTTTGCACTTCTGCATGCTGCTGAACAGAACTGCATTTCACTTCCCCATGTTACTGTCTACCTGGCATCCATCATGCAAGAGTAGTGAATTCGGGAACACCTATCTGATTTTTCATTGCCATCTACATCAGAGCAACTTGTTTATCAAAGCATCCATGAAGAACAAGGCACGGGGCCGACACTATTTTAACACTTATTCATTTATTTGAGGCGCTGAGTGTGCCGCGTGGCATAAAACGTGCTGTTAATGAGGAACGGTATAATACGTTAAAAAAACCATGAAACCCGGCTGTGTGTAAAAAGTCACATAAGCTTCGGGCTTAAATGTTTTTCGTTAGCGACAAGTGCAAATTAGAGTCATTGTTTGAAGACAGGCCTACCTCTTGAAGAACACGTGCAGGCACCAGCGAAGTTCCTGGACATGTCCACAGTAGGTAGTTTGGTTTGGTTTATGGGGTTTAACGTCCCAAAGCGACTAAGGCTATGAGAGACGCCAGTAGGTAGTGGAAATTGGTATTGGAAGCGGGTGCTTCGAAGTGGGGGCATTTTTGCTGCACAGGAATCTTGTCACTTTGCCAGTGGTTGCGAACTTCAGGCGTAGGGGCCACTCCGACCCGCAGCCGCCTCAGAGAGACCTCCTCCACCCGTGATAGGTTGGGGGGAAGGGGGTAGGTAGACGGGGGAATAAGAGCACGTGTACGTTGTCTGAGGGAGGCGGAAGATGTTAGATGTGTGAGAAGTGGATCTGGTGGCAAAGAGGCAGGTGGAGTTCCTGGAACGTGAGTCGAACGAGATATGTCAGGTGCGATGCTATGGGCATCACTGCGCGCTGGAACCCAGTGGATGAGTATAGGCACCGGGTAAGATTTACAAGCAGCATGTATGGCCTCGGAAACTCGAAGGGTACCACGTACTTTCTTTAGATGCTTCAGAGCTGCTTGTGACTGAGTACATAGGTGCACTTGGTTGTAAAGAGGGTAGTCAGGTAAAGCTGCTATGGCATTTTACATTGCTTGCTGCTCCAAGTGAAGAGATGAAGTGTGAGTACAGTAGGTTTGTCGGCCGTAGAATCGAGGGTGTGTCGGGCTTCTAAAAGCAGTTGATCCTCCTGTTCGGGTTATGGCGGCATCTGCGTAAAGAATACAGCTATCACGTTGCGTAGAAAAAGCTTGTGGTAAAAGCGGTGAGAACTCCGACTTCTTATGACGAGCAGGCTTGTTTGATGTTATATGACAGTAGTTCCATGGAGGTGGTTGAGGCACGAACATCGGACGAAGAGAAACTTTCCGTGCTCTATTGTTTGTCGTTGAGTAATTAAATCTTCCAGTGTGTGGAGTTGCGAATACTCCTGCAGCAGACAAATAGGAGTTGCTCGGGGTAGGCCAGTGATGACTCCCCCGAGCAAGTCCTATTTGTCTGCTGCAGGAGTAGGCGCAACTCAACACCCTGGAAGATTTTAACACTTGGCCACTGCTCGACACTTTCCTACCATGCAAATACATATCAATTTAATACCAACCAAACCAGTGAACCTACCTTCTCCGTGGCTGTTAACTTTAATTTACCCGCTGTTTTATTTGTTGTGTGTGCATGTGAATTATATTCAGTAAAGAATGCCGAAGCGACAGAAAAACCCTTTTTTTATATTTTCACACTTCGTATATACATTCACAGCTCACGACTACCGCCGTTCATTCCTTGTGATGTGCGCTCATTGTTTCCTTCATTTCAGAGCAGATCTGAGTTCTATTTTAAGCACGTTCTTTCACAGAAATGAACTCTAACATTTCTGAAGGTTTAGATGATTTAAAAGTAACACTAAAATCAGCCTTAAAATGCGTAAAATAATCCAGGCACCCATCTGTGAAATTCAGAAAAAAGTCTTAAAATATTCTTGAGAATTTCCACCTTAGAAGTTCGCAAGTCATCTACAAGCGTAGCGTTGCACCGCTAAAAGACTGCTTGTAAACATCTATGTCTCAAAAAACTGCTTATGAGCAGACACCGGATTTTAGGCAAATCCCTATTTTTTTCAACCCTTCGTAGGCGCACCATTTTTACATATGAGCATGAATTAGGTGTTGACAATATGTTTGATACTCTTTCTATAGTGCCTACAAATGCCTATTTTTGGGTGTCAGTGCCTATAAATGCCTATTTCCGACGTCAGTGCCTAAAAATGCCTTATTTTACAGAAAAGGGGCCTGAAATACGCTGTGGTTTTCCTTTCAGATTCTGTTTGCTTTCGAATCCATTTCGGTTTTGAGTAGAAAAATAAATGTGGCTACATTAGATGACCTCCTCAGTTCGCTGTGGTGAACTCTGCACCAGCCGCCGCGGTGGCTCAGTGGTTATGGTGCTCGGCTGCTGACCTGAAAGACGCGGGTTCGATCCCGGCCGTGGCGGCTGAATTTCTTTGGAGGCGAAATTCTGGAGGCGCGTGTACTGTGCGATGGCAGTGCACGTTAAAGAACCCCAGGTGGTCGAAATTTCCGGAGCCCTCCACTACAGCGTCTTTCATAGCCTTAGTCGCTTTGGGACGTTAAACCCCGTAAAAAAAAAAAAAACTCTGCACCTACGCCGGCTGCGTACACAATACCAACCACGTCAGCCGAAAATATCGAAGGAAAACCTTTTTCCCATTTTCTGCCATTTTATCGTGGCAGCTTGTTGATGACTTCGGCTGTTAAAGTTGTAGTTGACCAGATGGCACCACATTTCGGAAAGTATACGGAGTAAGTTATAAGTTCGTCCAAATAATTCCCAGTTCGTTTCAATTGCAACCAACTCTAAAATGTTCCATAAACCTGCTGGAAACAGTTTAACTGATTAAAATTTCCACCTGCGTAACCTGCCTTATTTTCTTTCCTTGTGCCCCAGCCGCATGCAATCTTCATCAAATGGCATTTGGCGGTAATCTTGTTGGAGCAGGCCACACTAGACAGCTGGCAGTCGTGCGTGCATACCAAAACGCATTTATGCATTAAAACCATAGAGTAAATGACTCAAACAGTGCTTATTTATTGTTTGCATGAAGGCCACTCTTCCGGCGTCGCTCCCGCGCCATATTCGCTCGATCGAAATGGTTTCTTCGCTCTTCGCCAGATTTAGGAATGTCCCTGTAAACGTACTGCTAACAAAAGCACCAGAAGCGGCACTGGCGCATCACGATTTCACGCATCACGCCTCGTTAGTCGTTATTTTCAAGTGGTAAGGGATATGCACCGGGCTTCTCAGCCATGCCGAAAGGAAAAACCTCAAAGAGCGCATTTATTCGGCAATAGACTCCTGATTACCTATTCTACACTGCAGATGGCGAAACTGTCTTCTGCCAACCATGCGGAAAGAAGATGAGCACGTGTAACAGACGTGTTTTGTGGAATAATTTATTGGAATCATCCAAAATTTGTGAAGCGTTCCACTGCAGCTCCTCACCACGTTTATTTTACCGCGTGCCGCTAATTCAAGTAGATTGTCCGTGTTTTTATGACATTTGCGTATTGCCCTTGTACATATTATAGCTCAAAGGCTCAGCTCTTCACGCCCTAGTTATTAGTATGTTTTATATCCTTTCAGCAGATATCCGTGTATTTTTCTCGCAGATTCCTTGCGAGAAAAAGTGGACCGGCATGAATAAACTGCAGGACACCAGGCAAATGTCCAACGCCAGAAGCCCTCAACCTCAAAGCAATTGTTCTTGACACAAGCCTTTAAAGACAATCGGAAAAATCCTTTCTGCGCTGATTTATGCGAGGCCTTAGCGGCTGCAAACATTCCAAGGACAAAAATAGAAAATCGGATATTCAAACAGTTCCTGCAGAAGTTTTGCAATATGAACGTGCCATCTGAATCTACACAGCAAAAAAACTAACTCAGACCTCTGTATGAAGAAACCCTTGGAAAGATACGAGTTGAGATCGGCGACTTCTGCATTTGGATCTCCGTAGATGAAATAACGGATGTGAAGGGACGGTTTATTGGTCACTTCGTAGCGTGAAAGCTTGAATCTGATGAGGTGACAACGCCATTCCTTGTATGCTCTAAGCCTTTGGAGAGGACCAATGGGGAAACTGTAGCCTACTTTGTTAACGAATCGTTAAAAGTGCTGTACCCAAATGGTGTGGAAGACAGCAAGGTTTTGCTTCTTTACACGGATGCAGCAACCTATATACACAAGGCCGCATTTCTGCTGAAGCCGTTCTACCCGCACATGGTCCATGTCACCTGCCTAGCGCATGGGCTCCACCGTATTTGTGAAGAACTCAGAAAGCACTTCAAGGACGTTAATGAACTTATGGCTTCAGTCAAGGGTGTGTTTTTGAAAGCGCCTTCTCGTGTGTACGCTTTTGAAGAGCAGTTGCCGGAAGTGCCTCTCCCGCCGGAGCCTATCATCGCACGTTGGGGAACGTGGCTGGAAGCCGTTCATTACTACAACTACCACCTTTCTGACATGAAGACCGTCATAAACAGTTTCTCAGGTGATGAGAGTGCTCTAGTCAGCAGGGCCCAAGCTGCCCTCTCTCAGGACAACCTCCAAGGAGACCTCGCGTGCTTGTGCGCAAACTTCACTTATCTTGCCAGCACTATAAAAAAAATGGATGTGGGGGTGTAATGCTCACCACCAACATTGGACTAATTGAGAATGTGCAGCAACGAATCGCTGCTCTTCCTCACGGAGAAGTTGCTGAGAAAATCCGCGCAAAATTGATGTCCGTCTTGGACAAAAATGAGGGGTTCTCAGTCCTGAAGCAAATTTCAGGAGTACTTACCGGTGAACATTCTATGATACCGAACAGTGTAAAGCCATCAAATGATCCTAAGTACATGCACGCTCCTGTAACATCCGTTAATGTTGAGCATCGTTTTCAGCATTCAAGCTTGTTCTTACTGATAAGAGGCATAAATTTGAGTCCATCAACCTGGAGATGGTGCTTGTGTGCTACTGCTTCCATAGCTTTAACAGTGATTTCCAGATGAATGATGTTTATTTTACCATGGATCCTCGTCGATGTACGTAGGACCGTGCAGAACTATAATTCTCTTGGCATATTCTGCATCAAGCAGCGCTGTGTGTAACGTTTTCTAGCATCTCGTATTTATGGTTTCTAGACCCTTCTAATTGCAAGCACCATTTGATAGTCGCGTGGCTCCAGACACGTGAAGCCGCAAACTATAAAACACTGTTTAGACAAATGACAACATATTTATTAATGTTGAAGCATCATGTATGCCTGCAATAAATAAGTTCAATACCTGTGTGAGCGAAGACTGAACTCAATTGTCAGATGATTTGAATTGGCAATGTTTCTATCAATTTCTAAATACATGGCTTCCTGTTAAGGCGTTCTTTGTTTCTACTTTTGTACACGACAAGCGAATTGTTTCCTTCGAGGTATACCAAATTGTTTTAAAAGAGTTGGTAACCGTCCCTTTTGCTCTGCTAAAGCATGTGTATAGACCTTATGCAAAAACTGGCGCCCCCTAGCATTGACCGCGCGCATTTCTGCCATGTTGGGGGCTTCCGGATGCCGCACTACCCTGTAGAAGTCACACTAGTAATGTCAAAAGTTGCAGTAGTTATTCTGGTAGCTGTTGCACCTACCTCTTGCTGTGGTTGTAGTAGTAGTGGTTGGGCACGGCGGGAGCCTTGGAAGCATGCAACTAAAGAACCTCTTCTTGTTCTTATTCCAGGCCGTGTTTTTCGTGAACTCGAGAGATGCGGCTACAGCTACCGAATGCGGCGTGGATGCGGTGACGGCGACAATCTTGAACGAGCATCTGTGCAATGCTACGATGGAACGTTCTGACGGCGATTCATCAGGCATGCGCATTTGGACCACGCAATTTGACCCGCACCAAACGCCTTCATCCGCTACGTCACCACTCACCGGCTGTATAAAGTCAACTGCACAGCGGCAATCGAGCAGTGGGCACGGCGGGAGCCTTGGAAGCATGCAACTAAAGAACCCCTTCTTGTTCTTAATCCAGGCCGTGTTTTTCGTGAACTCGAGAGATGCGGCTACAGCTACCGAATGCGGCGTGGATGCGGTGACGGCGACAATCTTGAACGAGCATCTGTACAATGCTACGATGGAACGTTCTGACGGCGATTCATCAGGCATGCGCATTTGGACCACGCAATTTGACCCGCACCAAACGCCTTCATCCGCTACGTCACCACTCACCGGCTGTATAAAGTCAACTGCACAGTGGCAATCGAGCAGTGGGCACGGCGGGAGCCTTGGAAGCATGCAACTAAAGAACCCCTTCTTGTTCTTAATCCAGGTGAGAGGCTACGGCCATGTTCCTGGCTATCGTAGTGATGATGTTTGCTTGCTGCTCTTGCCGTGCCCACGGTCTTTTTTAGAAGTGCTGAAAAATGTTTACAGCTGCTTTGTTAACCTTCTGCCTTGCTGTGGTGATGTTGAATCGAACCCGGGTCCTTCTACCGCGGAAATGCTTACAACGATAATGGATGCCTTGAAGGAACTAAAGGAAAGTGTGGCCTCAACAAACAGTCGCCTAGACAAAACTATTGATAAATTAACTTCGATTGATCAGAAAGTGAACGATATTTCAACCACGGTTGCGAATTACACAACAAAGGTAGAAGAATTGCAAAAAACTGTCAACAGCCTTTTTCTGAAAGTGGACGATCTCGAGAACCGAAGTCGTAGAAACAATTTAATCATGTATGGCTTGAAGGAAGAAAGCGAAGATGTTTCACATTCATTGGAACAGAAGGTGGCGCAAATTATTGAAGATAAACTAAAGATCCCTAATTTGCAAATGGAGCGCGTCCACAGAATTGGGAAAGCACGTGAGGATAGATGTCGACCTGTAATATTCAGGCTTTCAGACTACAGGGCCAAATCAAGGATACTGAAAGCATGCAGCGCCTTTAAAGGCTCAGAATTCAGTGTTTCGGAGGACTTTTCGCCCCGAGTCCAAGCGATAAGAAAAAAACTTTGGGCCTATACAAAACCAAACAGAGACAAAGGCGACAAGGTAGTGTCATCATTCGATAAGGTCAAAATAAACGGGAAGGTTTACAGATGGGACGAAGGACTGAACAAGGCCGTTCCGCTGGAATTGAAGTGACACACCTGGCATAATTCTAGCAAAAAGAAACGAAACAGCGCCTTGCAGCCAACAAAACCACACCCAGACAGAGCACCGCTATCTGTACTAAATGTCAACGCTAGAAGCGTCGTGAACAAAATCGATGAACTCGAAAGCCTTCTTCTTGGTTGCGGCCCTGACGTCACGCTTCTCACGGAAACATGGCTCCATGACAGTATCCCTGATACTGACGTTATACCTATCTCGCAGGATATAATTCGACAAGACCGTGGCTCAAGGGGAGGTGGCGTCGCGGCCATAATTAGGAAGGGCATTAACTACACATTAATTCCTCACAACACATCTGTCGAGATGGTTTGGATTCACGTTCAACTGCACCAAGGCAGCCTTCGTATGGGTGTAGTGTACAGGCCTCCAAATGCTGACATTTCGATTTTAGAATCGTTGTACAACTTTCTTCATGAGCACAGAAAACGTTACCCTTATGTTATCTTATGCGGCGACTTTAATCTACCCATGATAAACTGGGACGAACTATGCGCAAGGCCTTCATGTCTGCACTGTGAACTGCTGCTTGATATTGCTTTTTCTTTTAATCTTAAACAGATAGTGGAAATACCAACACGTGTCACTACGACTTCGAAATCCATTCTCGATCTTGTTTTTATTTCTGCAGAAGTAAGTGATTTAGGATTTACTGTTGAGGTCTTGCCAGGCATATCCGATCACGAATCTGTTCTTTTTAAAAGCAATTTATCAGGAAAGGTGACACGAAGCATCCCCAAGAAATTCTTGGATTTTAGAAATGCTGCCGACGAAAGCGTGATTGACTACTTAGAACAGGATTTTGACTCCTTTCTTGAAAAACACAAGCTGGGAAACTTTAGCGTCAACGATTTATGGAAGCATTTTAAACATTCAGTACATGAATGCACTAAGAATTTCGTTCCCATGAAGTGTAAGAAAGCACCTCTCCACAGTCCATGGATTACTCGGGACATACTGCACCTAAAGCGTCGACTAAAACGCTGTTCACGCCTCAATTCTTGCACCACTCGCTCAAGGCTACAGTCATTGCGCACTGAACTTAAAAATAAAATTAAATTATCTAAATACCACTTTTTTAACGTTAAGATGCACCATTTTCTTACAAACGCGCCAAGAAAGTTTTGGATGCATTTAACAAACAAAAAAGCTCCGGTGACCAAAGTCAGACTGAACGGTACCGAGACCACTGATACTCAGTGTATTGCCGAGGTTTTCAACGCGTATTTTGCTTCCGTATTTTTACAAGCTGACAATCTTAGTCCTGAATATGTATGCCCAAAATATGAGCTGCCGAACCTCTTTATTACGGAACAAGGCATTTTTTCGTCACTGTTAAACTTAGACACAAAAAAATCTGCCGGACCAGACGAAATATCCAACAACTTTCTATTTAGGTACGCAGAATGGTGCTCGAAATACCTGCTCATAATAATCAACGAGAGTTTGAATCAAGCTACCATTCCCGATGATTGGAAAATGGCTACGGTCATCCCTATTCACAAATCTGGAGATAAGGCTAGTGTCAACAATTACAGGCCTGTTTCGCTCCTGTGCACCGCTAGCAAGGTAATGGAGCACTTTATTTTTAAGCATATAAGCAGTTTTCTGGAAAATAATAATTTCTTTTTTGAGGGACAGCACGGTTTTCGACGTGGCCTATCCACGGTTACGCAACTACTACACACTACTAATGACCTCATGGTAGCTTTGGATCGGGGTGGGCAAATTGATATACTGTTCCTCGACTTCGAAAAGGCGTTTGACCGAGTCTGTCACAAAAGGTTATTACTTAAGCTAAAAAGTGTATTGCAAAATGAACAAATTTTGAATTGGCTTGATTGTTACTTATCCAATCGACAACAGTATGTCTGCATTGAAAACTCACTTTCTTCATCTGCCACTGTATTATCCGGTGTACCACAAGGTTCTGTCCTTGGACCTCTTCTTTTTCTGATCTATTTAAATGACCTGTCTTTGGATTCCTCTGTACAATGCCGGTTCTTTGCCGATGACTGCATCGTGTACCAGGTCATCGAATCTGTGCAAGATCAAATTGTGCTACGTGATTACCTCTCTGCAATTACCAGTTGGTGTCAATCCTGGCGTATGAACCTAAATGTCTCTAAATGTGCCCACATGATGGTCACAAGAAAGAAAAAACCGTTAATATATACTTACAAAATTAACAATGCTGATGTCAAGCGGGTTGACAACTTCAAATATCTTGGTGTTATAATTGACTCCAAATTAACGTGGAACGCACATGTTGAATATGTTGTGTCGGCGTCACTAAAAAAGCTGTGGTTATTAAAGCACCGCATGAGGCACTGCACTAGTGCAACAAAACTTGCAGCATTCACGACACTCGTTAGGCCAATTCTTGATTACGCTGACACTGTTTGGGACCCTCATACTAAGAAAAAGATCAATCACATTGAAGGGGTACAAAAGAAAGCACTTTGATTCATTTTTAACGCTTACCATAGAAGTATCTCTGTTTCAGACCTGAGAACACGAGCTAGGCTCCCGTCGCTAGAAATGCGCCGCAAACTACACCGCCTACAAATGATGTACAGTATTGTCAACCACCATGTCAAAATAAATTTTCATAATTACATGCACTTCAACGAATCCAGGAAAACGAGAGGCAAGCACAGCAAAACAATTGTAATGCCGCAGGTTAAAACTAACGCCTACCGTTCATCATTCTTTCCTCGAACCACAGCTGAGTGGAACGCCTTACCCTATGAAGTAGCTGACATGCCCTCAGTTGAATGTTTTGTTACAGCCGTGTCATCTTATCTATGATGCTGCAAGTATTTCTTTACAACGCTTCTTGCTTTGCCGTCCGCCTTTCAAAGTGTATTCCTTCTTTCTTTTTTTGTGTGTTTTTTGATTGTGCACATTCCTTCATGGCTGATTGTCAATAGCATGTTTTCTTTCTTTGCCGCTGTTAAACTCACCTTAGCAATTGTTCAAGAACAATGTATCCACTCCTGCTTTGACTGCCAAGAGGCAGTTGGCAGTATTTGATAAATAAATAATAAATAAATAAAATAATTTGTGTCTGACTAGAGTGGCTGTATAATAGTTGTAATAGTAGCAAAGAAAATGACAACAGTGCAAACAACGAGCAGACAGACGAAGAAGGGACGAGGATGACCGCTCTTGCCCGTGCCTTCTTCGTTCGTCCTGTCTTATTGCGCCGTTCTCATGTTCTGCGAAATAAAATGAACTCGCAGCGTTGACGCACGTACCACTTGTAGTATTCTATTTAGAGCAGACTGCTTTCCAAAGCGCAGGCAATAACTCATCCTTAGCTATAGCTGCCACAGACACTGGCTTCTCCAGAAGGGCAGAGGCCCCCCGCTTTTAAGCGGTAGGGTTAAGGATGCCGTTCCACGAAGAATCCTACCTTGGCGTTTACATGTCGCGAAAATCCGAATTGGCCGAGAGGGCCGTGACGTCAGGACCACAGAACCTCGCGCGGGTAATTTAAACATCCCACGATGATCGTACAGTACAACAGCGATGATGTCAGTACACAACCCCTCATTGGTCTACAGGGCCCTGACATCATGCCACTTCCGGTACGATGAGCCTCTGAAGGAAAGCAGATATGCTGAACAGAAATTTCGTTGAGCCACAACTAGAACGGCTGCCCCTTGAGTACTAAGGCAGGTAGTAACCCGTTGACTGACTAATGAGGGAGACTCTTTGACTTGGTTAAAGGAAGGCCTTGTGTTTCTTGTGCTAAAAAGTGAAAATAGAATAAAATAAAACAGGAAGAAAATAAACAGTGTCTGTCTGTGCGAAATGATACGCAAAGAGGACCTCGAACTGCTGAAGGTATCCACGAGATACTGCGCGGTACGTGGGCAGGGCATGTGAAAGATTTTCACAGCGGTACTTCCGAAGGAATTTTTCTAAATGACAGCATATAATCGCTCACGAATGAGCCTTCGTTCGTCGATGGACACATGGAATTGCTGTCATGTGATATGGTGACATTTTTTTGTTCTGAGAAGAAACTATCTTGTACTTTGTGTGGTGTTCCACATGCTCGATAACGTAAACAAAAAGGATATGTTTTCCCCGTATTTGACGCACAGTAACACGTACAAATGCGACCGGCACAGATGTCTGTATATTTCCCTGTTTCACAAATTAAGGCGTGTTCGCTACACAATGTGCCATACTTGGCTCTCTGCGAGGACGCGGTGGCAACATATACAGTACAATTTAATACAATACAATACAATACAATACAATACAATACAATACAATACAATACAATACAATACAATAAAATACAATACAATACAATACAATACAATACAATACAATAATCTTTTTTTCCGGAAAGGTTGGTTGGTTGGTCTATGGGGTTTAACGTCCCAAAGCGACCAAGGCTATGAGAGACACCGTAGTGGAGGGCTCCTGAAATTTCGACCACCTGGGGTTCTTTAACGCGCACTGACATCGCACAGCACACGGGCCTCTAGAATTTCTCCTCCAAAGAAATCGCGGCGGCTTTTCCGCAAAGAACTCAATGGTCTCTTGAGTGAAAAGCTACACAAAAAACTTGACCATAGTAAAACACGTTGCGGGGCTAGTTGGTGATGTACTTTCTTTTCATAAAATTTAAACAGCTATATTTTCAGACGAATACACAGACAGATATGACAGAACCGGCGCTGACTCCAACTATGTTTATTGACAGTTACTTTCTTTGAACAAATAAGACAGGCAACAGTGAGCTCATGCGCATCTACGACTGATCACAGAAGGAAAGGTCATGATAACAGGGTGGGGGGGGGGGGGAATGAGATCGCTTTTTTTTTTAAAAGATGACAGCAAATAAAGCATAGTAGATAAAGGAGACCAGGCTGCATTTTGTCCCCCGTTTTTAAGCACTGTGCATTCACCGGTACGCAGGGTGACAGAGGTGGTGTCGACACACATTTCGTCTCTCACTTTGATAAAAAAATTAGGGGGCACTTTTTTGACGGTGAGGCGAAAGCCTCAAGCGCGGTGTTGCTGCGTGTGTCACTGATGTGTGGTTAAAAATGTCAAGCTTCGCCTCTAAGAGTGGAACGCGACAGTCTAGAAACGTTGCCAGGCAATCCACAGAACGCCAATATCCCATTCGACTCTACACCTTGCTCGTCGGTAAATTGGTTTTTGAGGAAAGGAAATGCACCTGTATCGCATACCTCGGTGGACACCTGAACCTCGCCGTAACGGGAATGGAGGAAGATTGGAGTGAACGAAGCACTTGCTGGCCAGCGAGGACGAGGAAGCGTAACGATTCCTAGTGCGCCTAGCCAAGATGGCAGCAGTCAAGTGCGGCATCCTGGACCAAGGATCGACCACGGCGCCCAGTGACCCGTAAGGGTCACGAACACCAATTTATTGACAATAAAGTTTTTTCCATCCATCCATCCATCCACCGCATTCACTAGACGCGCCTTTGTTCGTTCCAAACCATCGACCTGGCATGGCGGGAAAGGATTTCTTTTTACCGTGGGGATCGAACTGCTTAATTTGTAAACAGCCTGAAAGAATAGACCATGTTTTTTTGCATTGCTGGGAAGGGGTTTATTTTTGGGACGTGTTACAAAGGACCATAAAGAAAGAGCTACCATTTGACGCGCACGGAATTCGCTATTTAAGCACTGATAATGAGGATGGGGCACCTTTTGATCTCATAATGCTCTTGGGCCTCCACTGTATATGGCGCTCCAGAATGGCAGGCTACCATTGTGACAAAGACGCACGACCGGCCCGAATTTATTTTCGGGAAAGCATGGACTGGTTTCTTGCAATCCAAAAAGCAGCTGCGGAGCCTCCCGAGTGGCTCTCAAGACTAGAGCCGTTGTGTATGTTGCGGGAATTTTAAGCTGACGAAGCCAGTCTCGTGCTGGCTGACCACGACAGTGTCGTATGTATATAGCGTTATGTGTATTTTTGTTGTGCAATGTCATGAGCCAAAGCCAGACAATAAAGAAAAAAAAATCTGGCATGGCGGAGTGGTTAGCATGCTCGTCTCGCACTTCGAAGACCGAGGTTCGATTCCCGAAGTCGCCAATTTCCTACTCGGATTTAATTTTTTATCTGGCCTGACTAGAAAGATTAATTAGGCTAACTGCGTAATTTAGCAATTATTTAAATTCATTCCCACTTACTTGAAGCATCACTATACGATCCCTTTAATTTATTGCATGGTTAGTGGCCAAAGTACAGTTGGCCCCGTTTGAAATTGGCGCACTATGACGTCACGACCGTTTCGTCCAATTGAAAAGCGTGACATTTCTGTCGACAACTCCTGCTAACAATGATGAGGCATTAAAGGCTTCCGCCTTAAAAAGACGTCCGATATATTTCTAGGTAATCTATCTTTGCTCCTGGTCAGAATTTTGATCTTGTCAAGCCGTGGCTGACAGTTCTGAACGTTTTGAGCCTTGCAAGAATGCGTTTCCCAAGGTTCTTTCATGTTCCCTGGCGCGTTCGTTAACACAACGCCCAGTCTGGCCAACATACACTTTGCCACAAGAAACTGGGATCTCATAGACCATTGTCTATGACGATGGTCTATGACATCCCCCTACAGTACAGTATGAAGACACACAAAACGTATAATGTTCGTGTTTTGTGTCTTTCTTGCTTATTGTGCCGCCTGTCGTGCTGGTATTGATGTGTCATGAAACGACTGGCGGGGCTAATTCCACCCCTGGAGCAGTCAGACGCCGCCCCTAAAATAACATTCGTGTAGCATGGTCGCAGAAAGTTATAGCTCACATGCGCGGAAGATCTACTATTGCGATTGAAGTAATTCCTATGCTTCCCCAGGCTGAAGAACGCACAGCATATTCCTAACTAATCAAACAGCCATGAAATCCTGTAGAGAATGCAGACGCCAGTAGCACAAACGGAGCTCGAAATTGCGGGCCCTCGTTGGCCCTACACGGGCAGCCCATGGGGGCCCGATGTGGAATATGTGCGGGACTTGCAACTCGGCATCGCGCGGGACCCACAGGGGCAGCCCAGTGGGCTTGCTACATTGGACCAGCAGGGGCCCCTATGGTCTGCATGCATAAAAACGATAAAGGGGGCTTTCCTCGGCCCTTTGGGGGACCCATAGGGGCAGTAATGGGCTGCTCAGAGGGGACCTCCAGGGGGGCTTAGGCGGCAGTGCAGCGGGGACCCACATTGGCTAGCCCAAGTCCGGCCCGCATGGGCTAACCCATGCTCGGCCCACATGGGTAACCCAAGCTCGGCCCACATGGGCAAGCCCAAGTCCGGCCACGTGGGCTAGCCCAAGTCCGGCCCACATAGGCTAACGCAAGTCCGGCCCACGTGGGCTAGCCCAAGTTCAGGCCACCGGCAAACACACATAGAACAAGAAAAAGACAGGACACACACCAGCGCTGAATTCAGCGCTGATGTGTGTGTCCTTTCTTTTTCTTGGTCTTGGTGTGTTCGCGCTGTTGAACCACCATTATGAATATACACTAGTTAGCCCAATCTGGACCTCTTCCACAGGCAAAACAGTCCACTTTTGCTTCTCAACCGGTTTTCCTTGGGACGATCGCTCCCCCGCCCAATTTCTTCACCTTGTTAGAGACATCTCGGTGCGCACTATCTTTTGCCCATCGAACCAGAAACACGAGCTGTGATACATTCTGGGAAAGGTCTATTGGACAGTCGCAGGTATTAAGCGACAGCGTAAGGAGCTCGTTCAGGAGAAATCCCGGCTCCGCCCGTCGGAAAAAACTCCCAATTCCTGTAAATAGAAAAAGAAAATAGCCCGACTGCGCCAGGTGGGCAAGTAACGCGTATGCCATGAAGGTTTTTCGTTTTCTTTGTTCTTTATTCCCGTAGACCACGAAGGGTAATTGCTTCAGACGTGTTTGACGGACACCCATTAACGCGTGGTCGGGCGTATGGCTTAGTAACCTGTGTTTGGGATGTGTTCTGGTCTGCCAGTAATGAAAAAAACAAACAAATATTGGTGTGGTGCATGGGGCTTAACGTCACAAAGCGACTCAGGCTATGAGGGACGATGTAGTGAAGAGCTTCGGAAATTTCGACCACCAGGGGTTCTTTAACGTGCAAAGACATCGCACAGTACACGGGCCTTCAGAATTTCGCCTTCATCGAAATTCGGCTGCCGCGGCCGGGATCGAACCCGCGTACTTCGGGTCAGCAGCCAAGCGCCGTAACCATTGAGCCACCACGGAGCCAGACAAATATTAATATGCTAATTACGCGTCAGAAATTGGACGGAATGAAAAGGGGTGTTATGGTGCTTCAGTGTACTGGAACAAATGGTGTGTATGTGCAGAAGTGGCGTAGTATGCTGTGCTCTCTAAGCTAGATAGGGATTGATGATGTATGTGTAGAAGTGGCGTAGTATCCCGTACTCTGTAAGCTAGATAAGGATTGATGATAGGTAATCGATAATTGGGGTTGTAATCAACGATCGTTATCGGTAAAGTGATTGTGGATTGGTAGTCGCTAAGAAATAAGAAAAGGAAAAAAAAGGAAAAGGAGCTACCGAGAATCTCACGCAGCGGAAGTTGTACGTCACATTACTTAAAAAGAGATAATGCGTGCAAAAGAAGACAGCACGAAAGGGACGGACGAGGCAGGCGTCTCATGACGCCTGGCCCTGAGCATTGGCAATGCTCAGTATCGTGAATGCACCTCACGCCTTTCGTATTTGAATCAATATTGTGTTGCAAATGTGTGTCGTAACATTGTTGGTGTGTAAACAGGTTGCTCGGATGATTCCAATGCTTGCTTGGTCATCCTCCTTTATTTAAGGCACATTCCGCAGCATTGATGCGATGCGTGATGTTTATTCAGGGCCTTGAGCCGCTCCCCTCAGGACGCTCGTCGCTGATTGCGCTCGCACGTAACCACCATATGCCTGTGTAAAGAAAGAATACACACCACAAAACTAATTTTAGTCTTGTTACCATGGAGGGCAAGAAATTTCGGTATGTAACTGAGAGAAAAGTTTTTGGTATTTTGTCTCTCTACGCTGTGCAATCTACAACTCGCTGGTTCAAAAAAGACACTTAACAACTAGAAAGTTTCCGTTGACGCCGAGCATATAACCGAGACCGCGGCAGTACTCAGACAACAGAATGATTTCAAATGCGTACTTACGTCCTAGCAGCACGACGTCGCCGTCATAAAATCCGCCTTCACCGCCGTGGTCTCCACCGCTCAAATGTCGTTAATGTTACTGTTCACCGCTCACGTCTTTCGGAGCGAAGTTATTCAACACTGAGACAAGGACGACAGGGTTCCACCATACTTGCACTGGACGTACGCATGGAAGGCGATGTCATCTTCGATCCTGGATCGATCAAGCAACCCGAGGAAAGGCACAAAAACTGTATAACACAAATTCAACGAGGACTAGCGAGTGCCAGCGTGTTTTCACAGCTACCTTCATTCCTTGACACTCAACCGAACCGCAGGAGAGAAGAAAAACCTTTTCCAAACAAACGCAGGAAAGGCGGGGGAGCACTTCTGCATAACGTCACCGCGCAGCGACCGGACACAGTGAACAAATAGAATCGGAGCCTCCTCTCCACTTCATGGACGCGTCGCGGGGAGTGTGGTCGGGAGGGCGGCTTAAAATGTTCGGTAGCTGGTTGTAGAGTGAGTGTCTGCCACAATATTGTCAGCGCTAACGCATGCAGCCAACGTCTCTCTCTGTCATCACTCCACATACCTATAGCACGATTCAGCGTCCACTGACCGCGTGAGCCAGTTATGCGCACTTCATTATTTAAAATCATTGCAGTGTAGGAAGGAAGAGAAACTTTATTATACTCTAGTGCTTTTTTCTGTGGTTTTGGGACATCTTCAAAGGCGTTCTCTCCCTGACTGGATCCCCAGGAGTCTTCAATGTCGACGTAGTCCGCCTCTAATCAATGGTCGGTTGCCCTCAGCCCAGGGCTCCGCTGGCCACTGCCGCCCGTTGAGCTCGCTGTACCAGACCTTGTTGGTCTTCACAGCGGTCGCTGGACAGCAGAGTCTCCCATTGCTCCGCTCTCGGGTTTTGTATTTTGGGGACCACGTCTCTGTTTTGGCAGGCCCATGTGATGTGACATAGAGTAGGTTTTTCGTCGCACCAGGGACATTTGTCGGCGTATAGCGTAGGATGCATGTTGTTTAGTACATGTAGGTAAATCAGACATGGCAGTTGCGCGAAACACACACACACAAGACAGGGACGGGACTTGCGCTCGTCCGGTAACCTGTCTTGTGTGTGTGTGTTTCGCGCAACTGCTATGTCTGAAGTATTCAACCAACTAGCCCGACAACACGTTCTACTTAATGTAGGTAAACGTTTTCAACGCCAGCGGCAATAAACACAATTAACGCTGACGGCCTATGGCTTCAGTGCCGCGTTTCTGCCACAACATTGCCACTGCCAACGCATGCAGCACACATCTGTAAATACCGCCACATAGCTTAAAGCACGAATAAGGTTACTACTATTCCAAGAGGGCATCTATCCTCCTTTTCTTTGCTGTGCAAGCTCCCGCACCATTGGTATCACATCTTAAAACGCGACTAAGGTGTCCACTGCCCCAGGAGGCCAGTTATGCGCCTTTCCATTGCTTTCGAAGCTGAACGTCATTTCAAGGTCAAATTTGCACGGTCAGCGATTGAAGCCCAATTTTCCGTAGTGAATATTTAGCTTCAAAACACTATTTATTTAAGAAAAAAATTAAAAAAAAAATTTTTTTTCGATGATCGAAAATGTGCGGTATATGTGCTTTTCAGCACATAATACAGTATAATTATTACACGGTTTATAACTGCAATACACAAGAACATAATGTACATTTGAAAAGTAAGGAAGAAATTTTAAAATCAGATTGTTATTTTTCTTTTTCAAATCAAATGTGTTTCACAATCATACAAGATGAAGAGACAAAAATCCGAAAGTTTTCAAATTGTCGGGTGTCTGCGCCCCTTTCTAATTTGCATATACAATAATGAAAACACTGGATTGCCAACAACAAACCTAGGTATCATTATACAATAATAAACAGTGTGATTAGAGGACAAACATAATTCCTACAAAGGCACAATAAAGTGAGGAAGCAAAAACCAAGTGAGTTCAAGGTGCACGGTAGTTAACTGCACAGTAGGTGAATACAATCATTTGTGCATTCGCGCAGTATGAACGAGGTCTCATTATCATGAGTGGTCCTTTTTTAGGCTTTTGTTTCTGGTCGGGAGGTGCTCGCAAAATGATTTCCTCCCTTCTGTTGCGTAAGGTACTGTCGCAGGAGTAATTCATTAAATAGTAAATTTACACTACAAACGCGAGGTTTCTTAGAAAGGAGTCCAATATATGCATTGTAGGCCGTGTAGCTCAACTCGTTTGACTCTGTACCGATATGCCACACTAGGTTACGGTATTTTAAATGTTAAAAAAAGAGGGAGTTGCGCATTTGTAGCGCAAAGGAAATGGGCAGAACAAAGCGCAGTTTTGCTACAGCACCAGCGGCACATGCAAGTTTGCCACAAACTTGTGAAAATGTTCATTCTAGGTTAAATGTTCTTCGAAAGAGACATCGTCATATAACTGAGGACGTAACGACCACAGCTGAGTTTCCAATAATTTTACGGCAAGTAATGATAGTCCTGGAATTTTTAGGCTTGAATAGAAATTTTCGTTTTGCTTGCATTAATGGTTAATCACTATCCTCGTCATCATGTATTTGGGTTAACTAATGCTGAATTTGCGCGAGCTGAGAAATTCATCATGGCAGCAGACGTAAATAGTGGATAGTGTCATCAGCGCAGATATCTGTTAAATATGCAGTCTGCAAAAAAAGTCTAATAAAGAAACAAAAGTAATCATTTCATTTTCAGTGCTCGCAGTGGCGTATTGGTTAACGCGCTCATCTAGGGCTCCGAAGTACAGTGGTGCTAATTTTGTTACTCTCAGTAGTTTCCAAGTACATAGTTCAGTGGTGCTAACTTTGTTACTCTCAGTAGTTTGCAAGTACATAGTTGGAGTGAGTGTTTTTACAGTCTGTTGAATCTTAGCACTATAAGAGCACTGCTGCGGTGCTTTTCCGATAAGAAAAAAAAGAAGACTCCACACCACTGATTGATTTTCTTTCGTTCAATCAGTTTTTTAGGCCGCGGAAAATGCAGAATCATCCCAGTGACAAATTAGCTCTCTATATGATTCCATTCCTAAGGCAAGGAACAAGTGCCTCTGGAAGGGTTTACATAGAGAAGAGGAGTGTGTTGGATTCATCCGTGCAAACGTTGCACATCATAGTCTCGACATAGAGGTTAACAGTTGTTGCAATACTGAAGCGTCATCCGCCCCAAACATGTAAACTGCAAATTCATTGGGATCGTTGCCACAATTAAACACATTGCTATCATCAGCCTAAGTGATGCACTAAGAACTGCAGGCAGTATATATCATGTCATAAATGTAAAAATTTAGCAAATGTGGGCCTAATACACTCCCTTGAGGTAGCCGACCATATAACGTTGGCGAGAATGACTTCTATTGTTTTGATGTCAGGTAAACAAGGGAGGAGGTTTTCCGCAGATGTCATACGAAGTATTTTTTTAAGATGTACGTTATGGTCGAGACAATAAAAAGCTTTGCTGAAACCATCAAAAAGACCAAGCGTGCCAATTCCGTTTTCGATGTTCAGCCTTATAGCTTTTTTTTTATCGTGAGCAGCGATTTTTCAGCAGATTAGCCTTTTCATTACCAAGTTTGACTATATATTCTGCCCCCAAACCAACTGCCGCCCATCACTAGTAGAAGTATGAGAAGTCCTGTGGTATGAACCAAGAGAACACCTTCGATTGTTGCTAATAACGCCCTACTCACCCGTTTGTAAGAAATGCTGCAACCGCCTCCGTGTCCAGAACCAGTTCGAAGAGCATCGTTCCGAAGCCGCCGGTTATATAGTGATGGCCCTGCTGCGAAGCGGTCTGGGCGAAATGAGGTGCGTCAGCCAGACATTAACATTGCAAGGAGGCGCACAAGGTCCTCTTCTGTTTAAGGCTCAAATATCTGGATGATATTTATGTGCGCCGGCGACTGCTCCTGGAAGAAGTACTGGAGGTTGAAATCATAGAAGGCGACAAGAGTGGCCGCACATCCTTTGGCTAGTGCGCGTTCCTTCACATGCTCCCTGATGAAGGCGCGGACCTAGGTGAGGCGCACGGAGATATGCGCTTAAAGACGTTAACGGGGAGTAAATCATAAGGTTTAGTCGTAACTTGCACCGCAACTCTCTAATCCCGAATATTCTGATTTATAAGTGTATGTTGATGTTTGATGTTCAGCAGCACAAGATCAGCGCAGTGAAATCATACACAAAGGTAGGTGCTCTGGTGCGAGAGGAGTGATATAATATTTCAGAACATAAATCGATACAGTGAATACGTTTACCAGTTATTGATGTTTGATACCAGAGCGCACGGAAAAGCAATATGCACTGCCTGCTGCAGCGTGCTGAAAAACAAAGGACCGCGTTTTCAACATGTTTGTTTTGTGAATACAATAAGATACAGTCATAACACAATCGGTTCACTTAACGAAATTAAGAAGTGTTAACTACGGAAAATATCGTACAATCATTTAAATTCTTGTCACACTCATTAGTTCGCTCGACGCAGGCGGAAGCAAGCATGGAATGTGGTACAGTTCATGCCAGGCAGTCGAGAGAATGATTCAAACCTTTAGCACTGAATCGCACTCCAAGTGAAAAATTCTGCACTGGCTTCTAAAACGTAATCTTTCTAGAAAAAAGCAAATGTAGATAACCTACTCTTGTTCTTTTTTTCAACTGATTAAATAATTTTGTGTCGTATGAAGCCTGTATGCATTGCGAACTATACGGAGCTCCCATCCAAGAAGGCAATATACCAGGTGTCTTATGAAAGCCCGCTGCAAATTTCGCATTTTTCGACATTGCAATACCACTGTTGGCGGACGCTATAAAACAGGAGAATGAAATCAACTAATAAAGCGATTAAATAAAGTGTAATAGGTTGCTTTTAGTACCCATAGGCACTTCATTGTACTTAGTGATTCGTAGCCGGCCATTGGTAACAGTCATAGGAGGTATGAATGGACGGCGGCCTGAATCGCGACGCAGCGGCAGCAAGTACAGAATAGCTTTGAGATGGACTCACGTGTTGTCGACTTAAAAAAGTAAACAAAATAGAACGAAACGAATGTGGGAAGAGCGGGAAACTTCTGCCGTTTGTTATTCCTTTGGCATGGTGAGTCAAGGCGGGCAGAGTGGAATTTAACTAGACACACGTTTGTTGTAGACGCGCTGACATGCACACGCGGACCAAAACAACAAAAAAGAGAGAAAAAAAGCCGGAAACGTAGGTGACTTAGGGGAAGAAAAGAAGCTTGGGGCCGCTATGAATGGCGGGAGTGATTAAGCGTGGCTTCATTGATTGTTCCGCGCTCGTCAAGATTGTCGTAAGGGGGAAGGTAAGAATGCGATGTGGGATGAAGACATCTGTGTAAGCGTATGGAGGGAAGCTTGCGAAGGATTCGAATGGGAACGGCCGAGGCGTGTCAAGCCGGGACTCAAAGGTCAGCACTGGCTTTGCAAGGGGCGGATTGGAGACAAAACGCCCAGGCTTTCATTAATGTCCTGGGCCATCGTTCCAAACTTATAAATAAAGTACGGCTCACGTTGCTCCCGTTCCCGGGTGTTGTTGAACCTACCCTGTAAGATATATAGTTTAAATGCGTCAAATGGGTGTTCTTTCTCATTAATGTGTTTTGAAAAGGGGAGGTTTGGTAGAGATAGGTCTTGAGTGCGGTGGTTATTAAAACGAATACATCTGTCACGTGAATACATCTCGGGGCCGCTCCGACGTTTTTCTCGGAGCGCCTCAGAGCGCTCTGAGTTGGAGGCGGGCGCTCTGAAAGAACCAGCCGAATGTAGTCAGAGCGCTTGATTTCGACCAGCCGAACGTGCGGCTGCATCTCAGAGCGCTCTAGAGCGATCTGAAACGACCAGTCGAAGACACCATTACAAAGCACGGATGAGAGCGCTGTAATCGCGGCGCATGCGGTCGCACGGAGCGCGCTCAAGGTCAATTGAAATAGGTCGCGAAGCCGGGGCTTGAATGCGGTCCAGAACCAAGTGCTAGCGACATCAAATTAGAGGTGGAACTAAAGCGCCAAAATGAAATGAGTGGACAAACACGACTAGAAGAGGAAAATAATTAGGACATATTTTGTGTTTCAAAAGCATTCAAAAACAATTGCAGTGATTCCGTTTTAAAATGTTTTAGTTGTGTGCATTTTGTTAGAAAGTATAGCGCTTGCTGTGTAAAAATTTTATGACAGCGTTCGCTCAGAGCAGCGGCAATGGCAGCGGGCCGAGGCCAAGGTTGACGGTGCTCTGATGTAATGCCCTGGTCATATTTTTTGACCATTCTGCTTGCTTTTGTTTGAAACTCGATCCTGCTAGCCCTTCTTTTTCCTCGTTGCTTGTTGCTCGGGTTCTTGGTGTGCATCGTTCGTGTACAGTTTCCGCTTTTCCCTTTTGCCAGCGCTTCTGTGTAGTTTCGTTCGGTTGGGTGCGGTTCTGTCGCTTTTGCCCCAAAAGGGCACCGTCTGTGGCCATGGGGCCCCAGTGCGCAAAAAAGATGTGTGCGGTTGCACGATGTGCGAGCGATAACCTGTCTGGCGGCGTCACATTTCATCGCTTCAGCGCTACACCTGCGACATTCAGCGCGACACCTGAGGCGAGGACGAAGGAAAAAGGCACAACGAGAACTGACTACCTAAAAATAGCGTTGGCGGTTGGCACTCGTCGTGTCTTCTTTCTTCGTTCTCGTGTCGGGTGTCGCACTGATTGATTGTAAAACATTTTATTCGCCGGGAAGAGCTTGGCAAGAGGTCGCGTTAAGTGGTCGAGAGTACATAGCCCTCGACGACTTTGTCAGCCCACTCCACCGCCAAAACTTGCGTTCTGGGGTCAGAGCTAGCCAGCACGGTCTCCCACCGCTCGAGAGAAGGAGCTGTAACTAGATCACCCGGAGGTGGCTCTATTTTGCAGACCCACAGGATGTGATCGTAGGTCGCGCTGAAGCGTCGCGGCGTTCAGCAGTTTATTTTTCCCGCCAAGCAGCACGTGACGCTGACGTCACGAATATGACGTCACTAACACACGTGACTTTGACGTCGCGTTTTTGTTTTAGTTATGACGTCACTTTTTAGTTGTCCACGCATTTCGAAGACGGCGCTGGCTGCGCACCACAACCCGCCATGTTTTGAACGTATGGGCTTCTATGTAACCTACGCTACCATAGTACATCTACCTTGAGCGCTGTCAAGTGGTATTTTTTAAACTCCGCGGGCTTTCGTTTTTCCCGAATAAAAACGGCCACGCTAAGTCTATCTCGTTGGAAGTGCCTGGGTTGTACGATATTTGTGGACCTCCACAACATTCCTATTGACGCTTGAAAGTGTCAAGCTATAGTTAAAAAGTTAATTTATTTATCTCGACTAATCATTCAAATAGGAGGAGCGAAAAAATGGTACTGTAACTTTAGAAAAACCTCAACAACATCCATGCGATTTCAGTTCTGGAGAGCGCTTAGTTTTTTTATCAACCTTGGTCCAAGTTGGCTGGGACACCCTGTATATCCGAAAAGTAAGAACACAAAAACTTAGAGATAAACAGTGCAGACACTCAGATACATAAAGTGCAGTCATTGCAGGTTCATGCACAAGTCACAAAGTTAGATAGCGAATTTCTTTGTCAAGTAGCTTAATGGATGGCTTGCTGACGCAGTTCTGTCCTCTCTGTTGAATGATTAGTGCCTCGAAGACTTCCCTTGCTCTTTTCGATCTATATTTCTTAATAACGCTCGTGCGGTCCAAGAAAGATGTGCAGTTTTTTGGCTGGCAGTTTTTGCATGTGTATGGCTAGATTGCTGCCATTTCCTGTAGGATGTAATCTGGCATGCTCGATTAGTCTGGTGTTAAGGCAGCGGCCTGTTTGCCCGACGTACGTTTTACCACACGAGAGCGGCACGTCACAGACCGCGCCGCACAGACAGTCAGTGTAGCGTCCTTGATGGTTGATGCCACACGGGGCGTGCGATGGTTCGTCATTGTTGACGCGCTGGCACAAGGCACTCAGTTTGTTGGGTGATACGTGAGTGTGAGATATGCGAGTGCTTTTTCACTGGTAATCAAGGACATGTACTTTCCCTTACAGCACGGTGCAATTATGGAAGCCGTCAGCGAGGGCATTAAGTGCTTTGGGACCGTGCGTTTCCAGAACGCGTGCGGGATGAGCATGGATAGATTTCTGGACGCACCTAAGTTGTTATGTTCGTTCGCTGATAGTGGAGTTCAACAATGAGCATTAGGTTCAGAAAGAAGGAATATGCATTGGTTCATGCTTGGTACCTACATTGTCGTGCCATGCCAGCAGATGGTCGCTCAGACAACTTGGAAAAGATCTTCAAGCATGCGGTGTCGTCAAAGCTTTACGCTACGTTGATGACTTCCTGATCCTCTTTGAATATGAGGAAGGAGACGCGGAAAGTCGGTCATGCAGCATTGCAGATGTGTTCAAGTCAGTCCTAAATGACTTCAAGTTGACCAAAGAGCTTCCTTCAAATGGGTTCCGGCGTTTCTTAGACAAGGAGCTCAGCTTCATAGCGCAGCACGTATGCTGGAAATATGCTCCATGATCGAAGAAAAAATTCCTCCCATACTCCTCGGCACATTCCAAGCTCGTAAAGCGTGGGATAGTTAAAGCGGCACTTAAGAGCGCCATTGGCAGGCCTTGCCCTCATGAGATGTTCCGAAGTGTGCAATCCCAGGCCGAGAGACTGTTGGGCGCAGGTTTTCCTTGCCCTGTGGTAATGACTGTGGCAGAGTCCCTTCTGAGGGAAGTGAACAATGAGAAGAAGACCAGGCGTCTTGATAATCTAACGTCTAAGACAACCGTCACACATACATTCACAATTTGCAACATCGGGTCAAAAAGTGTGCGGGGACGCGTTGGCATTCGAGTGGTCTTTTCTGCATGCAACAATCTCAGTGCATTGTGCCAGCGTGTCAACAATGACGAACCATCGCACGCCCCATGTGGCATCAGCCATCAAGGACGCTACACTGACTGTCAGTGCGGCGTGGTCTATGACGTGCCGCTCACGTGTGGTAAAAAGTACGTCGGGCAAACAGGCCGCTGTCTTAACACCAAATTAAGCGAGCACGCCAGATTACATTCCACAAGAACTGGCAGCAGTCTAGCCATACACTGCAAAAACTGCCAGTCAAAAAACTGCACACCTTTCTTGGACCGCACAAGCGTTATTAAGAAATATAGATAAAAAAGAGCAAGGGAAGTCTTCGAGGCACTAATCATTCAACAGAGAGGACAGAACTGCGTCAGAAAGTCATCCATTAAGGTACTTGACAAAGAAATTCGCTATCTAACTTTGTGACTTGTGCATGCACCTGAAATGACTGCACTTTATGTATCTGAGTGTTTGTGCTGTTTATATTTAAGTTTCTTGTGTTCTTACCTTCCGGATATATATTTCGCTACTGGAGGAATAAAAATTGAGTTGCTAGTAGCGCCTTTTTATGTGTTGTTCTTCCTTCGTCCCGTGTCTCGCGCTGTTTTGCTTACATATGATGCACCAACTTGCCCAAGCCTCCGCCTTAACAAGTAGAATCGACCTGGCGACGGGTGTGGTGCGGTGAGGGTTTAGATAACCGTAGGTTTATGTCCCCATTTTTCGCAAGCCGATCCAGAGTCTCTGCTATATGTTGTTGTTATTGTGGATTTGGGTCTTCTTCAAGACGTTGGTAGGATTAAGTGTTAGAGGGTTGTCTCACGCCTTCCTCAATGTATGTTTCACTATCCATGACTACTGATACGGCCTTCTTTATCTGCTGGCTTTGTGATTACATCGGTCCTTCTCCTGAGAGCCTTCAATGCATCCCGTTGTTTTTTGGACAGGTTCGGTCTCCCTGGAGTGTGGCTTTTGCAAGCGCGAATTATGTCGTTCTGGACCGCATTAATATACATGTCGAAGTGTTTGTGTCTTCCCATGTTAGGAGTCAAGTGTTGGTTTGTAACGCGAAATTCTCTGCTGTCCGCAGTAAGTTAACGCCTATCACAAATTTATTCTTTGAGTCGCAACTTTCGTGCAAAATTGTCCAAATCTTTTAAAACTGAGAATTTTACTTCTAGTGGGGCAAAACGTAAGGCATGGAGAAAGAACGGGTCTCGCGCCCATCATTACGGCGCTGAATGATCGATTAATAATGCTATGCTGGAAACCAAAGCCAGAGCTTGTTGCCGGGTGATTATCATTAGTGGCTGCTCCGGATCCAGATCGTTCTTCTTGTGTTGTTGGTATTAATGTCGTTTGTGCTGTTGCGTTGAATTTGTTGTTCGAACTTGCCGTAACCATGGTGTTGCTATTAGTAGCTACCTCCGTTTCGGATTCTGCGCGTGCTGCTACATTTGTCCACGCGAGGTGTGGAATTCCGTCCCTAATGAATTTTTTGCGTTTTTTCTCGCGTAACTCACTGCTTCTCTTTTCCTCAAAGAGCGTAAGTTCGGTGGCTTCAGGCGGGGTTAGGGGAATGTGTGGAAGAGTCCGACTCTCTTCTTTTCTCAGAGCACCCAATACCCTCTCAAAATGGCCACTCGTAACTCCAAGGAAAACTAAGCAAAGTACATATACTAAAGAGGCAGATTCTACACTCTTAGAACTAAAGGAGTGCAGAGGAGTGCCCAGAACACACTTTGAAGGAGTATTCGCTTGTCCCATATTCCACTCCTTTTTCCAGAATAAAATTACTCCCTCTGGACAAAGAGTGATCCAACACCTACTCAAGGAGTACTGTACTACTCCTGCAATAGAGTACAGGCACTCCTCCGAGGGAGTAAAGCTACCACATTGAAACAGCATCCTACTACTCTTTCAGGTAGAGTTCCAGGACTCCGTTTGTTAGAGTGACTATACTCCTTCAAGGAGTATCAGCCCAGATCTTATTTTACTCCTTCAAAAGGAGTTTCACGTGTTTTCAATGTATCCTTCTAATTTTCTGATTTCACATATTCTTCAGAGCAAGTTGGTCATATGTTTTGCAGGATCCACCTGCGCTACATCTACAAAAGAGTAATGAGCAACAGGGAATATAATCTTTGAGTAGAATAATTTTTGCTCATACAACTACTTTATGGCTACACTACAGTTTGCACATTAGTATGGTGCTCTGTCTGCGTTGGGAATAATAATGGTTCAAGAAATAATGACACAAATGTACAACACTGATAACTTTTATTTCTCAAGTCATTGCTGTGATTGCTGTGGCTGCCCAAAACACGCTCGGGAGGCGCCCGCTAGGATCAAGCCCTATTAGAGTCTCAAGCAGCAGACAAGCCCGCTTTGTTTTTGGGGTGTACTTGACATTAAATGTCAAGAACACTGCCAAAAGCAAAGTAAACCCATCTACCAAATCCACCGCAGGGAGCTATAAGCGCTCAAAAGAAACTAAGATGCTGGATGATGCCGTAGCTTGCTCGGCTGAGTGAAGGAGCTTTGGCTATGCGTGCATTTCTCCGGGTGCCTGCAAACATGAATGAAAATAATGCAAGTAAGAGTCAATTCCAATGCCCTTTTCATACTATCCTGCATATAACCCCATGAAAAAAAAGAAAGAATACAACTAGAATGTACTGATCGTGTGTGTCATGTCGCCACTAGTGTGTACCTATATTGTGACCAAGTGCAGACACCTTTCATTGCAAACCTTCATTCAGAGCTACAATTTTATGAAGGCCAATACAATTATCACTATGCTAGTCCTTTCAAAAGCTGTGTGCATGTAAAACAAGCACATATTTACCAAATGAAAATTTTAACATGAGCAAGCTCTTCTGCAAGTATCATGATCAGCCTGACTACGCCCACTGCAAGGCGAAGGCCTCTCCCATGTTCTCCAATTAACCCTGTCCTTCGCCAGCTATGTCCACCGTGTTCCTGCAAACCTCCGCCCATGGAACTTTTTGCTGCTTCCTGCTACGCTTGCCTTCTCTTGGAATCCACTCCGTTACCCTTAAGGACCAGCGATTATCTTGCCTTCGTCTTACATGCCCTGCCCAAGCGCCCTTTTTCTCCTGATTTCGACTAGAATGTTTTCAACCCGCGTTTGTTCCCTCACCCACTCCGCCCGCTTCCGATCTCTTAACGTTACGCCTATCATTTTTATTTCCATAGCTCGTTGCGTTGTCCTTAACTTAAGCTGAACCCTCTTCGTTAGCCTCCACGTTTCTGCCCTATAGGTGAATACCGGTAGGATAAAGCTGTTGTATACTTTTCTCTTGAGGGGTATTGAAAAACTGCCATTCATGATCTGAGAGAACCTGCCATACGCACTCCACCCCATTCATATTCCTCTAGTTATTAACCTTCATGATCCGGATCAGCTGTCACTACCTGCTGTAAGTAAATGTATTCCCTTATCACTTCCAGTCATTTCTAAAACCACACCTATTGTGCTTGACGGTTTCTTGTCACATAATACATTGTGCAGTTTAAAATATAGGGTAACCTTGAATCGGGAAAACACTTAAACCAATGACAGTTTTCTTGGTGAAGAGAAATGGCTGTTGCAATTCCTGTTTCACAGATACCATTAACTGAATTTCATGCTCTAAAATAGTGAAGGAAAAATTCAAAATTTTTCATCTCAAAGAGGCAGACAACAAATTTCAGTTTGGTTTGGGTTGGTTTATGGGGTTTAACGTCACAAAGCGACCCAGGCTATGAGAGACGCCGTAGTGAAGGGCTCCGGAAATTTCGACCACCTGGGGTTCTTTAACGTGCACTGACATCGCACAGTACACGGGCCTCTAGAATTTCTCCTCCAAAGAAATTCCAGCCGCCGCGGCCGGGATCGAACCCGTGTCTTTTGGGTCAGCAGCCCAGCAAATTTCAGTTGCACATTTTTTTTTGTTTTTAATGATGCATAAAGGATTACTATGCACGGATAACCACACAGTATTCGCCTATGACTGCTAAATAATTTGCAATTAAATATCTTCTCTCTCCTGCTTCACTTTTAAAAACTGAGCAATGGCAATGGCATCAAAGGTCAGTATAAGCCAGGGGAGGCATGAGGAAAACTGCAATATAATTGCGGCTTCGTCATTCATTGCGATTCCGACTCTTAAGGCAGGCTGGCTTTAGCATTGTAACTAATTAAAACGATGAAGTAGCGATATCGTAGCTTTTTTGTGCCTTCCATAACCTATACTGAACATTGATGTCATAGCAATTGCTATGCTATTGAAACAGAGAAGAAAAGAAATCTCGTTGTAATTATTTAGCGATTGGAGACGAATACTATGCAACAATTCTATGTATACGAATGCCCAGCACGTCGCTACAAAGAACACACATAACCAAAAATTAGGTGTTTATACTCAATTAAGGTAATACTACTTCGCACGCAAGAACACGACAGCCATGTGTAAACTTTTTGCTTTCATAGTAATAAAATCTATCCAACGAGAAGTTAGGCGCAGCATGTCTGCTCTTTATAAATATGCAATACTTACAATGTTTTACACTAGCATTTGGCATGAACGAGATAACTGTGATTACTTCGCACATTACGTGCCAGTCCATACTATTATGCACAATTTAGATTTGCAAATGTAATGTGTAATTCTCTATGACTGCCACCTTAAGCACTGCAAACCAAAGAAGTTGTCTTGCATTTGCAATGTTCTCACTACTTTTATGCAACACTGATCACTTCAGTATATCTGCATCGTTCTGTTAGACGGCCACGGGATAGCTAGAATTAAGGCTATTTTATGTGATGGAAACCATTGACTAGACAACAAAGAAGAAAAGCCTCAACTACTGTCCTGGTGCTGGGACGTCTAATAAGAGCTCAGAAAGACTCGGTTTCAATACGCCAAACCCTCCGCATAACATTACCCTGTGCAAAAATAACCCACCCCACCCTAGCTTTATTTCTGTCCACATGCACCAAGGCTCACTGCACCTGTTATAAATATTGCCCTAAACATTGCAATCAAGCTGCCCGTGTATGCATAGGCTATCTGTGCATGCAGAAAGAAAGAAGTTGTTAGGAATGTTTCACACCAAAAACAGAAAAAAAGGCAGCCTGTTTCTCAGAAACAGCTAAGAGCATGAAATGGTGTGTCCAAAAAGATTAGGCTGCTTTGTACTTATTTATGACAACGAGAGCTGTCAGAGCTGCGCTTTCCAAAATTCAAGAGCTTTGTGCACAAACGTAGCTTCCGTATGTATGTCTTGCAGCACCAACGCTTCCGAATTGAAACGACCGATGAATATGCACAGGAAAAAGCAAATAGAGAGCGCTTGAATTTAAAGGGGTGGAGACACCAAATTTTGAAGCTATAAAAAGCCTGCTATGGGATTCCTATGTATGCAAGGGCAGTCACTGCCAGGTGTTGGACGCAACAAACGTTTAAAAAATATTTTAATTCGGTTCCAAAGATTACCTAAATGCTCACTCTCACGACCTAGACCCATTCGCTAGCGCCATCAACCATGACGTCACAAGGGGTGTAGAAAAATAAAGTTTTAGTGACGTCATACCAAAATACAGTGACGTACGATGAGCGGGGCACAGCCGCGTGAGCGCAGTCGACGCACCAGCGAGCCGCGTTTGCTGCTAACCGCCACTCGCTCGGTTTGCGGCGCGCCGTTGCGAACAGCGTCGCAACGTCCGAATGCAGCTCGTTGCCTGCGTCCGGCCTGCTAGATGTCAACGGCGGGCCGCTCGCGGCAACAACGACGGGAAGCGGCAGCCAATGCGAGCGCGGAGAGCGGCAGCGTCATGATGACATAGGGCGCACTCCTTGGAGCCGGGCGGCCTGCGCCAGTCTTCGTGCCGAACGCCGGCATCTGAAGAACGCGATAGTATTGTTTGTTCACGTTCATAGCAAACCCTGGGATATATGAATATCAAAAATGCATCGTTTGTGACGATCGTTGGCAAATACCGAGTTCCTGGTAGAAGTGATGACTGCGATGCAAGCAAATTTCATCCCATAGCCGGTTTTGTGCTGCTGCTACCTGGTGCGGTTCGCCTGCCGTCTGCTAGCTCTGTTGCTGAAGACGTCGTGGAAATCGAGCATATCTTTTATTATGGGACGAGTTCACAGTAAAGGGGTGCCGAGCGGAGCACGTTTCTGAGCGCTGGCCAGTCCCGAAGCTCCCTCAGCTGCGGAGTCGATATCGAAAGCAGCTAGGCCTAGCGACGACTAGGGCAGTCTGGGACCAGCGCGCAGGTCGTCGGCCGGCGTTGCCGCAGGCAGTGTCGCTGCCGAAAGATCCACTTTTAGCACAGATGCATGCTGTCGTATCTCGAATCTAGAAAGCATCCTTTCTGGTGGCATGGCTGTTTGTATTTTCTTGTGCGGACGTGAAGTACGCCGAGTCTGCCGGCCGGTAGGTCAGCCTGGATACCGTCTGCCGACGTCATAAAAGCGAGCTAAAGAGTGTTCTTGACGTAAATAATAAACCATTGGACAAGAAATGTGAAAAAAGTGTCATTTTTGAGGATCGCTGACCAATACTGAGCTGCTAGTAGAGGTAACAACTGTGATATGAGCAAATTTCTCACAACCGCGCCTAGCAGCTGCCGCTGGCGCGACGTCGGGGTCCGGCTCGCCTGGCGCCCGCTAGCTCCGCTGCCGAAGGCGTCGAGGAGATTGACCATACTATTATTTTATTGTGAGATGATTCTGTTAACACTACAGCGATTTGTGAAAAGTAGGCCTTTTATTATAGCGCAGGCGACTTCCGAAGCGCCGGCCGCTTGCTAAACAGGCTATAGGCCTAGCGACGACCACGGCAGCCAGGCAGCAGCAGAGCTCGTCGCCCGGAGCGCCCGCGAGCGGTGCCGTTGCCGAAAGCTCCCAACATAAGCAGACATGCTTTGTCGCTGCTCGAGTATAGCTGGCAGTTCTGATAACAAGGCGATCTTGTCTTTTCTTGTGATATTTGTACACCATCCCAAGCAGCGCTCAGGTACTGCTGCACGGCAGCGAAGTGTGACACCGGTTGTGGGCGCAGCTTGGGTAGAGCGGCGCAGCGATGCTTACTGGCATTTTGCAAAGTGTTTCGCATCCTCACGCGAACCCGCGAAGGCGATATTAGCGTGCGAACAAAAAAAAAGTCGATGTCCTCACTCGTTGGAATCAGATCTGTCAGAATCCGAGCTGCTGGGACTAGACGTGCAGTTGTTTGTTTTCATATGCGCTGGTCAGCACGTGTGTGGGAAAGCAGACGATGCAGCAGTAGGTGCGTCACAACTTTTGTGGGCCCACGTGACCAAGCGAAGCAGTTGATCTTCCCCCTCTGTGACGTCACTGTACAACTCGGCGTTCCGAAACCGAAACCGAAAATCGTTCACCTAAAAATGCTATAATAAATTATTCACTGTGAATATATGAATCTTTGAGTGTGTATCATGCTTCCTGGAGCCATAAGAAACGTTTGCAACTAAGAACGCGCGAACCATAAATTTGGTGTCTCCACCCCTTTAAAAGAAAAGCTACCTTGCACAATCAGAAATTTCGCGACAGAAACTTCCAAACAGTGACGTGTACTGGTTGCGGTATACCGAATATATACCTAGCAAATAAGTGTGCGCTTTGTTAACGAGCGGGATTCTGTTGTGAAACACAGTTGTGAAACACAGACAACGAATCTTGTGTATGCGTCTTCCTTGGCTGGTAAAAAAATTCTTCTATAAGTCTCCAGTTTGCCTGTGTACTCCACAAATTCTAGGATCCCTGTCCGCTACATGTCAAATTTCACTGAAGCGAAAGTAATACAACCGACAGCTGATGATCTGCTAGGGCAACAGGATTTCAAAAGTTTGAAAAGGGCAGTGGGAGTCCAATCCAGGTGGAGTAGTGAAATTTGACTAGTAACAGACAGGGATCCTCCAATCTGTGGAGGACAGCGGCAAATTGGAGACTTACGGAGGAATTTTTTTACCCGCCAAGGAACACGCATACACAAGAGAGAACCAGAGAGGACTACGGCTTTTACCAGCCCTTGTCCTGTGCGGTTCTCTCTTGTGTATGTGTCTTTTTTGGCTGGTAAAAAAATTCTTCCATAAGTCTCCAATTTGCCTGCGTCCTCAACAAACCGCAGGAGCCCTGTCCACTACTAGTCAAATATTTCAACTCCACCTGGCTTGGACTCCCACCGCCCTTCTCTGTGGAGAAAGGGTGACAGCAGCTGGCAAAGGACAAGGTTAACTGCAGATCAACTGGGGAAGCATTATCCTGCACTGATTTTGACGGCAGGTACACAAGACAAACAAAATCAACTCGAGGAGCGGGGTGCACATCATGCGACTGAATGTCAATGGCCAGTGAAAATGGCACCAGCACTGTAGAATGCACATGCAGAAAACGAGACGCATTTTTTTGTCAACTTTGAGTAGCAGTCTACTACACTTTTAAAGAGCAAAGCTCTCAAGTATGGCAACACTGGCACTTCTTGTTTTACTGGGGTGAGGGTCATCGTGAGGGTTGAAGTCCATATTTCTTTTCCATCCACTATGTTAATTGCGAGCTATGTTTACCTAATAGGGGCTGGGCATCTAACATCACCGTTATTTCTTTGCAGCAGTTAAAACAATACAGCATACATTTTATAACATGCTTAACGAATTTTTGGGAGCAGCATGCTTTTACCCTTCTACTATTTGCTGCTACTGAATCAGTTTGGCGTTGACAAAAGATCTGTAATAACGAGTAATTACTCATTGACATCCACTCGAGCACAGCCAAATGGCTACAAAGGAAAGCTATACAGCTTTCACAGAAACTTCGTAGTTAAAGAAAGATTCGTCCTGGTCCGGTGTTCGAACTCAGAACCACTACTTCACTGGAGCAGTCGCTCTACCAATTTGTCCAACCTGGACGGCAAGCTTATAGTAGGGCGAGAGCGAAGTGATCAATAACTCGAGTGGGAACTGTGTTGGTCCAATGTTTTAGGACCCCTAAAACATTGGACAAACTCAGTTCCCGCTTCATATTACCTCTAAAACATTGGACAGACTGAGTTCCAGCTTCATGTTACAATACTGAGTGACATTTTGGTCTATACACCAGAAATACCGGTAAATCATCGTGATAGAACACAATGTTTTTTAAAGGGATAAAGGAATATGTTCGCCCTTTCAGAGGGCACATATGCATAAGAGGCAACATGTGTGAAATAGTCACTGCACCTGAAGCAGTGTAAACTCCATTATGTTAACAGCAGCAGTCAAAAGCTTCATGAGCGACTATTTCATAGAGATCATGCAATTACATTCATGTAATTCAGGATCAGATTCATGTGATTATACAGGGAGGTACTGCTGCTAAGTGCACGTAGAGCTCTCCATGCATTTCTAAACCCGGCTGTGAGCCTATGTCTACGAAATTTTTCTAAATAGGCAGGTAAGGTATGCATCACTGGAATACAATACCTACCACAAACAGCTGAGGAGAGATAGCACAGCCAAAAGCTGGAAGCACGAATGGCCCAGTAGATACTGGCAGCTGGCAACTGCAAATAAATATGTCAGAGCAACTGTTGTCAGTGGCCGTAACAATGTCATGAATGACAAGAGAAGAAATTGTCTACTGCTTCATAAATTAGAATAAGGTATTAACATAGGAACACCAAAAGCAATGAGATGGCCCATGACAAAAGAAATGAACAGATTGTATGTGATGCACCGATATACATTTTTTCAGTAGATTTACATGACTGTCACAACCGCATAGAAAGATGAGCAGGCTGGAATACCACTATTTTTATGCATGATGAAAAGAGCGTAACTATTCGAATATAGCATGCACAGGATTTAATTATTACTACTAAGGTGCTTTGCAGCAGCACCGAAGGTATTTTTAAATTGAACGTAGCGACCAGTAGACCCGTCTGCTTTGCACAAATGACGAGAGGATGGAAAAGGCATGCATTCATTAGCAAGAAGCACGATATCTCACATCACAGCATGAAACGAAAATTGGTATTGCATTTAACAAATCTGCACAGAAATAAAAACTGCCTAGTGGCATGCAAGTAAGAGCAAGGGAAAAAAATACCGAAGAAAACTGGTGAGTGTGGTGCAGGGAGGTCTGTGGGTAGGGTCTCGTGCCTGGGAATAGTTCCGAGCGCGGAGAATCGCCGGCAGCAAAGCTGGTGGCAGTCAACCAAGAATAAATAAGAGAAAGTGAAAATCAATAACAAACCATCACCGATATAGCGAACGACTTGAAAGCGGGCCGCACAAACGAGGGATATAGCAAAAAGCTTAAAATCCTAAATAAGTGCGCAGTTGCATCCCAAACAGTTCTCAAAATCTGAAGGCGAGGAAGCATCGACACCTACACCTCAGGGCAGACGCAAGAACGATCTAACTTTGACATAATACTGTGTCAAATTCTGTTCCTTGGGGAAGCACAGATAAAAATTTACAAATGACTAGGCAAGGGATATGCCCCAGCCTTTTACCCGCGATCATTGTCCCCGAAAAAATTGTATGACAAATATTAAGGCGTAAGCACTAATCCGACGAGTACACACACTGAGCACTGTCTGTTGGCAGCTGGCCTAGCGCGAGTGCTCTGTAGCGCGGCACTGCCGCTCATCGTCATCTTCTAAGTAGCACAAATGAATCCGACGGGCACCAGCCGCGAGGCAACTCGACCGTTGTCAGTTCCCTTGTCTGTCCGCAGCTGGCCTAGCAAGAGCGCTCTCTAACGTGGCACTGCACGCTCATCATCCTCTCCTACGTAGCACAAATCTATGCTATTGGAATGTAGTAAACATTGTCTGTTGTTTTTCGCAGCGCTAGCAAGCGACCGCATAACTCTGTTGTGATAACTGGTGGCTTTTTTATTTACCGCGGCACCCGAGTACTAAACGCAGATAGAGACTATGGAGCAACAGTTGCCATGCGGCCTATACGCCCGTTCTTTTCTGGTAAAGGCCGATGTCCGTTCGCCCGCTGCCGCGGCCGACAGCGCGCCTCTCAATGTGGTGACGCATGAATACGTAGTGCGCGGGCCGCGGGCGAACGGACCGTCGTGTGAATCGGCCTTAACACATTATAGCTGAGGCAACCGCACGCAGACTGCCTGCCAGCCATCCCTATATAGGCGCACACTAATAACGCGTGCGAATAGAGATCAGAAGTAAAGAAACGTAAACGGGACTCACCGTTCAGACGGCTCATCAAGGCTTAGCAAAACCGCACATTCTTCTTCGTTGCCTCTCCAGATGACAAGAAGTCGTAGCGCTACCTTTCTTCACGGCTTTACCCGTTCAAAATCACCAGTGTTGACAGGGCGTAATTCTCGTCGTTGGTTTCCAAAACACACTTGTGTTCTTCATACACGTCCACCGCACGAGCACTCAAACAATGCTACGAAAACCCAAATAACACAAAACGTGACGACGGCTGCAGTTTTCCTTCGTTGAAAAAACCTACAAATGCGCTTTTTTATTACTAATATTTGAATTGTGTTCGCAACAAAAACAAATTATATTTTTTCATTTTATTTCGTTATTAAATGCGAATACCCAAGCGCTTTTAGATACTTTTGCTGACATGTCGTTTGTAGAAGCTGCGATCCTGTGATCCCATCCCCGTGTGTCCTAGCAGACGACGGCGCAGACGACGCTGTTGACGGAATGCAATTTCGATTGACGGCAGCGAAAATCCCTTAAATGCGACAAAAAAAGGCAAAGAAACGCACCGTATCGCAAACTGGTCCATATCAAGGATATGTTCGACGCGAGCTGTAGGACAAAGAGCAGCTGCGATGCATTACTCTACGCGACGCTGGCATGCTCCACGGAGATCTACATGAAACAGAGCTTAAATGTGACCCGTACAAGCGGATTACTGTGATATCAACTGCGTTACGGAACTACGCCGATACTTGCTTCACACTTTAGCTTCTATGCAACAGCGGCCCGCACTCGCCGCATCCTGTTCGAGTGTACTTTCACTAGCAAGAGCCCACATGCATGGAAGCCGACAGAAGCAACTGTCTTTTCGAGTTCAGATTGTTCCGAGAAATACGAGCAGCTTACTTTAGCACGTACTCGAATTCAAGTTCTCAGCCTGTGTGTCACGTACGGTGACGATGGCGTCGAGGACGAGCTTAAGAATCGTCTTAACGTCGCCGCAACGCAGCCGGTGTCCCAAGCATTCGTGCGCTAATTGTTGTTCACCTGTACTGCGAACGTGCGCTCAGTCGCAGGCCAGCCGCTAGCTGCTCGATTTGCCAGCCTTGCGAGAACAATTCGCAAGTTTCTGAGCCAATCTGTGAGCGAGCCGAGCTTTCAGCAATGACGCTGCTCGCGAGCGCGCCGCGCGACGAGCTTCGGCCTGCTCCCTGGCTGCCGTATTCGTAGCTAAGCCTAGAAGGTTTCACTTCGATGCCAGAGCTGAGAGCGCTTCGAAACTGGCTAGCGCTGAGGTGCTACTATTTGCATTGTAAGTGCGTTTTATTGTGAACTATGTCTCGTAGTGAAATAAAGATATGCTCGGGTCCACCCGAACGGTGATGATGGCGTCGAGGACGAGCTTAAGAATCGCCGCAACGCAGCCGATATTCCATGCATACATGTGAAATTTGTTCACCTGTGCTGCAAACGTGGGCATAAGGGCTCGCTCAATCGCAGGCCAGTCGCTGCTCGATTTTCCAGCCTTGCGTGCGCGATTCGCAAGCTACGGAGCGAATCAATGAGCGAGCCGAGCTTTCGGCAACGACGCCGCCCGCGGTCGCGCCGGGCGACGAACTGTGCGCTGCTCGCTGGCTGCCCTTGTCGTCGCTAAACCTAGCCGATTTCACACAGATGCTGTAGCTGAATGCGTTTCAGCACTTAGGTGCTACCCTCGGCACCGTTTTACTCTGAACCCCGCGTCATAGGGAAATAAATATATGCTCGGTTTCCGCGACCCCTTCAGGAGCGGAGCTATAGCAGAGGCCAGGCGAACTCCAGAGCAGCAGCAAAGCGGCTATGGGAGGAAATTTGTATGGCTGTTATCGCTTCTACCAACAACTCGATATTGGCTAATGATACTCTATCCCAGAGCTTTGGTCGTGAACAAACAATACCAGTGCATTTTTCTGACGCCGGCAGCCGGCATCCAGGCTGGCAGGCCGGCCCCGAGAAGCTAGCGCGCCCTTACGATTGTATGGCCGTGGCGCACATCAAAACCGCCACGATATTCTCCTCTTTGCTCAGGTTGTAGCAGCACACTGCTAATAACGAGGAACCAGACCACTTTAAAAGACCGAGCGCTAGGGCGCAGGAGCCTGGGCCAAAGCGCGTGACTGACGTCATTCCCGAGACCTCATTTCACGTGAGAATCAAACGAGCAGGCGACCCGCAGGTCACCCTTGTAGGTGTGAGGAACGGTGTCGTGGAGCTGCTGCCTGGTCGCAAGCGACTGCTGGTCGCATGCCCTTTGCTACTTGCAAGTGTGAATGGGCATTCAATGCCCGTTTGCAGTAGCGAGTCCCTTAGTTCACGTAGTTCACGTATACGTATGTGTAAGTAGTTCACGTATACGTATATAGTAAGTGCTTCCGCGAAAATACAGTTAAACGCAAGTTTGAAGGAATGCATGGCGAGCGCTCTTAGCAAAATGAACAACGCGTCCTCGCTGTAGATTATTCTTTGCTGCATAAGAAAATAATACGAGTTGCTTGCTACGATGAGCAATGATATCTATTGTGCAGCCTGTGGAGCCGCATGAACGTTATCATTTGTTTGTTAATTCCTTTGGCGGAGGAGTAAAACAAGCACTGAACTCCCTTGGGGTATGCAGGAGTGCAAATGCCATTTTACTCTTTTGTCAAGAGGAGTGAACAGGACCTTTCACTCTTTCTCGTTTGTAGAGAGAGTAGATTGACACCTGCAGGAGTAGCGAGGCTCTTTTACTCTTAATGCAGGAGTAGCAGTTCTTAGAGTGTAGAGTATGATTCCAATTATCCTTCTCCTCATCACTCAGGTTACCCATTGATAGTGTCAGTGGAATTTGTAAACCTTTTGGCGCGATTTTGGATGGCGTATAGATATTTAGGCTATGGATATGTAGTTCAAGCCTTATTCGTTTATCAGCGATTTTTCTTAACTTTAAAACTTTTGAGTTATTTGAGGAACGCTGTCGGTAGGGTGAGAAAGGGAGAGTCGGCGTACTCACGCAGCCTGATTGTCAGTGTTGAAGAACCCTCTGTGCGGAACCACAGCGCTTGCGGAGATCGTAGCGAGACAGAGTGGTGTTGGGAATTTCCGGTTTCGAGCTGGTGGCGGTATCTACATGGCCTTCCCTTGTGGAAGGCATTTGTCGCTGCGCCAGGTCGGAATGGCCTGAGGCTGCGCCGGGGCTTGCTGAAGCCCTCGTGCTGTTTTCTGTGTGTTTCTGTGCTTTGCTTCGGGTGGTTGGTGTACACACGTGGTTTGGCTTGGATGGATATTGCTGCCGATGGGGTCCAGTGCGTAAGACGTTTGTTAACTGGGGTCTCTCGGTGGTGCCGTGTCGTGTCGCTTCCCTGGAGGAGGCAGCAGGGATCATGTTACTATCCACATTGGGAATAGGAGGTGGCCGCATTGGTGTGTGAAGTAGGGCTCGGCGGTGGGTCATGGATTATGTCGCAATGTCACTCTCGTCCGAAAAACCTTGTGTGCTGTAGTGGTCTCTTGGGACGACACCCTTCGAGGAAAGCTGTACGATGCTCCTCCACCTATCGATGAATCTCAGGTGTGGTTGGGAAGAGTGGGTTTTCACCTTGTCGGTCCTTTTTCTGGCGGTTGGTGAGGACCTCAGAGTAGCTAGGAGCTGCTCGACTGGGATACTCCACGGTGGGGTGGGTGTAATTATCTGTTGTCGTTAGATGGTCCTGCCGCTCTGTCAGGCGATGCCAATGGTGCTCGAGGAGGAGGTTGTAAATCTGACACCTCAACACCGATACCCCACGAAAACTTGGATGCAGCGAGTACACTGATTGGCGGAAAGACCTCCAGACAGTGGTTAAGAAAACTACATTGTGGTCTCGATGGCAAAGTTCAACCAGTTGACGATTGAAACTCTTAGCCCGACGATTGAATCTCTCCACTGGCCGCCAGTTACTAGAGCGTCGCCAGCGGTGTGGGGCGCGTGATAGAACCAACGTTGCATAGATAACTTGCACTTCAGGCCACTCCGTCCGGATGACGGATATATATTAGCCAAGCATGAAGTTGTAGCCACTCACCGCCTTCCGGCAAAGCCCGGTAGGGTTCCTGGCATTATAGTCCGCTTCGCCAGACAAGACACACGAGAAGAATGGTTTGAGAAGAGGCGTGCCTTAAGCAGCCACTGATTGCAGGTTTACGTACAAGAGAACTTGACAAAGCACTCACGGGAACTACTTTTTGAAGCGAAGAAATGGGCCAAAGAACACGACTTCCAATATGTGTGGCACAGAAATGCTAGGATTTTTCTTCGGCGCAGAGACGGAGAGCGTGCAAGGCGCATCCAGGCTTTGAACGAACTGAACAAAGTTGCAAGAAGTGGCCCTCGATAGTTCCATGTTTGTGCTTTTATTTTGTTTCCCTCAAATTCTGCCATGGATACACAATATGTTTCTCTGAATAAATTTGACACTCTGTAGGCAAAGACTTTCACTCGTCCTTTAAAATATTTCATCCTAACATGCAATCTGCTCAAAATAAAAGCACGCCACTAGAGGTTCTGCTCAGTCAAATTAAGACCGAGTTTAATATACTCTTGTTGACAGAAACATGGTATCGGAACGAAGATGACGCACTTTGTGTTACGGAATATCAGGCATGTAATCTCAACCGAAGTTGCGGCAGAAGAGGCGGTGTTTCCACGCTGATAAGGAAGGACATAAAATATGAATTGCTGGCAGCTTTCACGGAATCAACAAAAGATTTTGAGGTATTGTCTTTACGGTGCAACAAGATGGTTCTTATTGTGGTATATAGACCCCCGAAGGAAACTTGCCAGTTTTCTTCGATTTTCTCGAGTCTCTTTTTTTCTTACGTTAATGACTGCGAACTTGGCCTTGTTTGCGGGGGAGATTTCAACCTAAACATGCTTGAAACAACTTCGGGTCGTATCAAAGAATTTAAACTGTTGCTTGAAGCACAAAATATAAGAAACACCATTTACCTTGCAACACGAATTACATCCAGTACATCAACACTGCTTCACTTATTCTTAACTAATTACACAGCCAATAATACTAAATCAGGGGTCCTTGTATGCGATCTCAGTGATCATCTTCCTATTTTCATATGTGTGAAGCCTCTAGAAAAGGGAAAAAAAGTAAATCGCGTAGTTACCTACCAGCAAATTTTACCATCGCAATTAGACCAATTTCGGGATGAATTAAATAAGGCGGACTGGTCAGACGTTCTAGAATCAGATGATCCTAATGTTTCCTTCTGCTTATTCACATATGGGTTCAATGAGCTTTACAGAAAACATTTTCCTTTCCGAACTATGAGTGTTTCGGAAGATCAGGAAACCTTGGATAAATGATCACCTATTGTGTAAAATTAGAGTCAAGAATGACTTGTTCCATTCGTTTATACAGACCCGAGATATAGCTAAGCTGAAAGAATTTAAACGATATAGAAATTGTCTTAATAAAGAAATCAAGAAAGCTAAAAGTGCCTTTTTTGAAAACTCTTTTAATGCAGTCAAGCATGACTGCAAGTCTACTTGGCGCAAACTCAATGATGTTCTTGGCCGTTCATCTATTTCGAGCTCGGTTAGCGAGCTAAAGATAAATGGCGCGACGGTATCTGGCCATGCCTTAGCGGATGCATTCTACGACCACTTTGCTAATTTACCTGTACCAACATTACCAAATCATGATCATGCAAAGTCCTCCAAAAAAGAAAATCCTAGCAGTATTTTCCTCAATCCTGTTACCCCCAATGAAGTGTACTTAACAATGATGCAACTAAAAAATTCAACCAGTTGTGATGTCTATGACGTGAAAATCAAGCCCGTAAAGTATGTCCTCGATGTTATATCACCTATCCTGTCATACATTTTTATTTGTGCATAAGCTCTGGAGTCTTTCCTAATGACATGCAAATAGCAAAAGTAAGAGATATACATAAGAAAGGTGATCATAATAATCTGGATAACTATCGCCCAGTTTCAATTCTTCCCATGTTTTTTAAAGGGTTACAAAAACTTATTTTAATACGCTTTGAAACCATTTTTGAAAAAATTAATACTATAACTGATTCCCAGTACGGTTTTCGGAAATTTCGATCTACCCAACTTGCCTTGCTTGACCAGAAAGAATACATTTTAACTAATATAGATAGTAAAAGGTAGGTAGTAGGCATATATCTGGATTTTACCAAGGCATTTGACTACCTCAACCGAAATGTCCTCGAAAAATTAAGAAATTACGGGGTTCGCGGGCTACCATTAGAGCTAACTAAATCATACCTCTCAAATCGCGTGCAATATGTTGAGCTAAACGGTTATTCTTCAGGCGTGACTTGTACTAAATTAGGAGTCCCGCAAGAAAGTATCTTTGGGCCATTTTTATTTAATATATACTTAAAGGACATTCTGAACGTGGATATGCAGACTAAGTTCGTCATCTACGCCGATGACACTAGCATTTTTTTGTACTTAAGATAAATGTACAGAATTGTTTAGCACTGCAAACTCCGTGTTAGTTAAAGTAAGCGATTGGGCAAAACACAATGGACTAATAATTAATAGCTCGAAATCAAAAGTGATGTTTTCCGCGCGAAATCAAGACTAGTTCCATCTGAGTTAAGACTTAAGTTAAATGGTTCAGAGATAGATGTTGTCGACGAATTTAAAACGCTAGGGGTTATTTTTACAGAAACGATGCCCTGGAACAGGCACACAGAATATATAGCCTCAAAAATCGCGATTGTAGTTGGGATTCTCCACAGAAACAAATATTTCCTACCGAAAAATGTCATGATGCTTCTATACAACTGCAGTAATTTATGAAGTATGCAGTAATTTAAGTAAGACAGAAAAAGACAGTTCTCTTTTTCTGTCTTACTTAAGTTACTGCATACTCGTGTGGGGAACGACCACAATGACCGGTATCCAGAAACTTAGCAGACTACAGAGTAAGGCAGTTATAATCATTACACACTCTGCACATGATTCTAATCTACAGCCATTATTCCACAAGCTGGGCTTATTACACATTAAAGAGATGTATAAGTACAACCTATGTCTCTCATTAATTCGAGAAAGGAGGCAAAATAACAATATCCTAACAAAATTAGCACAACTAGCCGTTAAAAGTTCGTCAGGTCACTTCAAAGAAAACCCGAAAGTTGGCTCCTGCAGAACAAATTGCGCTGCACAAACCCTAAAACACCGCATTCCTTCGGTTTTAAACTCCTATTTGTCTGAAGATGCAGATATTTAGCGCTGAATTCTACGCAGCTAAAGAATATTTTTCTTCAATAAAACGCAAACTGCATGTAACCGCTATTAATATTGTATAATTCATAGAGACGTTCTGTTGTCAATCTTGAAATCTGATGTATTCCTTTTTCGGTAACCATGTTCAAATAGACGATATGCGAAATTGCTTGGTGGTCTGGCAACTCCGCGCCCACAACTTCCGGTTTCCATCTTGATTCGGGCGAGCTCGTCGAGCTGGTGCATCGTTTGCTATGCGTACATTCTTGATATCGGTATAGCTGTCATGAATCTTGCGTGTTAAATTTCAACAGACAAGCTTCAGCTGCTGCGTTGTTTTCACTGCTGATCTTTTACCAAATGTAGGTACTTTCAGTAAGCGCCAAATTCCTCCTACCGCGTCCTGAGCTTCGCTTGAAGTCTGGCGTTGATGATTGCCAGAATCGGCACTGGGAAGTGTGTTGGCAAGTCGAGCTCTGCGCCACTGTCATTTTAATTCGCGCATTAAAGCACCGGTTCAAGCATCACGCATTATCACGGCTATTTCATTCCCAGGTGGACACGATTTCATCTGGTGGGGTAGCGAGCGGTTATTTTGCGCTGAGTGCACAGATGTCTTGACAAACTTCTGTGACAGTGTGAACTTTCGTTCGCGCCGACGCCAGGAGCTTCGTGCATTGCAGTATATTCACGCAGGACCCTCGACCAGCTGCGTAATGTGATTCCTTTAGTGCAATGTACTTAAGGGAGGCGTAGCGAGAAAAAAGGCAGGGACGAGAGAGACACAGGACCAGCGCTAGCCCTGTCTTTTTTCGCGCTACGCCTCCCTTAAACATGCTTTACCAACTGGCCCAGAACACCACTCTGCTCAAGTACAATGCACATCCGCGGTTTTCAACGTCACCGTTTCAGAGCCCGGCGCCGGCTGGTTTTCGCCGCAGTTCGTTGAAACCACGTCTTGCTAAAGACGCAGTTGAAGCGAGTATTGCGACATTGTCAGTCGATATTAACAAGAGGAAAGTGGGCACATATAATTCAACATATTGTAAGAAAAGACGCAGTTTTTTTTTCTCAGATAAGCATTGAGCTACCGCGGCGGCTTGATTAGAGAGAGAGAGCGTACAGCTGTAGGTGCCTGCACGGACTCGATACGCTGGTCAAGCTGTGTATGCGAGGGTGAAATTCGTATGTTCGGCAGCCTCCGACACTTAATTCGCTTCCTCCCAAACCTACACAAACTTCTTTGTTGCGAAGCAAGCTCTTGCAGCTTGCCACAACGATAAAATCTGATGGCCTGAAAAGTTTTCAGTACAATGTTGCACGTACTTTCTAGCTTGGAAATGCGTCCCGCCTTCACAATAAAGTAGCTTTTTTTTTCAGACTTTCGCCGCCGGAGATATTGAATGTATAGGAATCCTCAAAAAATAAAGCATTCGCACCTCAGTTTTTATACGTAGGATGTATTGCCTCACAAAGACGCGTTAACGCGCATAACATATGTGCGGGCGCGATCACGTACGACATTATAAGAAAACAAAAACAATGTGCGGGATCTTGCAACAACACCATTCTCCAGAGAGATTGCTAACCCTTCCAAAACAAATAGAACACGGGAAAAACTTAATTTAACACGTAACAAAAGCAGTAATGTACGTGTGGTTCTTCGAGTGCGCTTAGTACGCCATGGCATGAGCAATCGAGGTTTTTAGATGGAGCGCACTGAGTGCCCATGGCCGCGATGTACCTGCACATTAATGAACGTGCTTCTTCGCGACTGGAATACACGCTTGAGGAACACAGGCGTAGGCTCGCTCAAAAAAATTACCTTCTCTGTTACGTTGGTCAAGTATGCGTCTACGTATATATTCACGCCCAACCGGAGAGTTAATAAATGCACTAAATCGTCTTCTAATTTTGATCAGAGGCAACAAAGGATGTGGTCCGTACCTTAATATAAACGCAAATCACCTAGAAAGCTTTGTGAAAAATCAGCGCAGAAAGCGCAAGCTGTGCACTGAATGGCTGGCTGACACACGATACCTCACATGGCATTTGCTGTTACTAAAACGTTGGGACAGAGTAAAGAAAAAATAGAAAAGCGAAAAGCTGGAACGCACCTAGTGCTGGCACGCATCGTAGTTTCTTTGCATAGTGGACAGCATAGCGTAAGAGCGCATCGTCATTCCACTTTTCAAACGAAGCGCAGCCGTTTTAACCCAACGCAGGGCCGCGGTTTCGTTTTCTGTACCGTACCAACATGGAGGACTTAGTTCTCTGAGCGCCGAGAGATGGCCCTGCGCATTTAGCATATCGTCTATTCCATGTTCAATTAACCATGTTCAATTTACTTTCCTCAGTTTTTTTTAGTATCATGTTTTGTTGCCATGTATTGTAACCATAGACATTTATTTTATCGTGTCAAAACGACTGTTCTTCTGATATGCTTTTTGTTATTAAGTGTTTTGGTGTCAAGTGCCACCTGTCGTTTTCATGTAGGGGGGCGGGGACCAGTCAAGCTGCGGCTGCAGCTTTTAGCCCCGTCTCCTTCCATCTTTTTTGATGGAGAATAAAGTTTATCATTATCTTTTTATATATATATATATAGGTTGCGAGAGCATGAAGTACTTGATTGCTTACAGGAGTATATAGCGAGGTATACGCTTCGTTAAAGGAAACATATTTATTCGACTCGACGTTTCGATCGACAGAAGGATATATATATTTATCCTGATCTTCAGGAGTGAACAAGATCGGTCTGCCGATCAAAACGTCGAGTCGAATAAATATGTTTATTCGACTATTCGACTTGTTGATATGTATATATATTGAAAGGGGGTTTCTGCACAAATGATACAGGGCGTGGTGTTCACGGCAGGCGACACAAAGCGGCGAGCAGAACGGCGGGCAGCGCAGAGGACGTCCAGTCCGACTCAAGCGATCTCGTGCAGCGCGGCGGCACTTCGTCTTTTAGCGACGCTTCGTCGTCGTCGGCGCTCTGGCAGCGATCGGCCTAGGCGGTATCAGGCGCGGCCGTCGTGGTTCGCTGCAATTGCCCCGGGAACGAAGAGGAGCCACCCTGGCGACTTATGGCGAGGGCAAAAGGAGCGGGTCGTAGTAAGTCTTCAGGCGGCTGACGTGGACGGTTTCCCGACCGCGATGGCGCAGGTCCGTAGAGGGGTTGAGCGGCTCGACGACGTAGTTGACTGGCGACGTTTGCTGGACGACGCGATAAGGCCCTTGGTATTCTGTGCGAAATTTAGATGACAATCCGGGTGGTGTGCCGGGAACCCATAGCCAAACTAGGGATCCAACCGGAAAAACGTGTTGCCTGCTAACGTTATCGTGGCGATGCTTTTGGCGGCCTTGGGATTCGGAGGTAAAAGAGCGCGCCAACTGGCGGCAGTCTTCTGCATGCTTTGCGACTTCGGAGAGAGGCGTCCACTCGCAGGCGTCAGGATTATAAGGTAATATGGTGTCAATCGTGGACGACGGCTCACGCCCATACAGAAGGAAGAAAGGGGTAAAGCCGGTGGTGAACTGCGTGGCGGTGTTGTACGCGTATGTCACGAAAGGGAGGACGGTATCCCAGTTGGTCTGATCTGCTGCGACGTACATCGTGAGCATGTCTCCGAGAGTACGGTTGAAGCGCTCGGTCAGCCCGTTAGTTTGAGGATGGTAGGCAGTGGTGGTCCGATGTACGATGCGACATTCGGCAAGCAGTGCTTCAACGACTTGGGAAAGGAAGGCGCGGCCTCTGTCACTGAGCAGCTCGTGCGGCGCGCCGTGACGAAGAAAAAAATGGTGCAGCAGGAACGTCGCAACTTCGCGGCTAGTTGCAGCAGGAAGGGCGGCTGTCTCGGCATACCGGGTGAGGTGGTCGACGCCGACGATAATCCAACGGTTCCCAGAGACCGTACAGGGAAGCGGTCCGTAAAGATCAACGCCAACGCGATCGAAAGGACGTGCTGGGCATGGGAGTGGTTGTAAGGGGCCGGTCACTCGGGGAGTGGAAGTCTTCCGCCGCTGACAGGCGATGCACGATCGGACGTATTTTCGAATATAGGCGTACATGCCGCGCCAATAGTAGCGCTGAGAAATTCGTTTGAATGTTTTCAGCACACCAGCGTGCGCACATTGAGGGTCAGCGTGGTAAGATGCGCAAATTCCAGATCGTAAATGGCAGGGGATCGCGAGAAGCCACCGCCGACCATCAGGCATGTAGTTGCGGCGGTATAGAAGGCCGTCCCGGAGGGCAAAGTGCGGAGCTTGACGCCGTAAAGTTCTAGAAGGCGCAACGTTTTCTGATGAAGACACGGCGTCTATGAGGGACGCAAGCCACGGGTCTTTTCGCTGCTCCGCCGGCATATCAGCGATGGTAAGAGAAGAAAGCACGGGATCGGTCGCCGAGGAGCAGGCAGCGTCGCTGGGAAGGGGAGACCGAGACAAAGCATCGGCGTCCATGTGCTTACGGCCGGAACGGTAGATGACGTGGATGTCAAACTCTTGAAGGCGAAGAGCCCACCGAGCGAGGCGACCGGATGGATCTTTAAGCGACGATAACCAGCAGAGCGCATGGTGGTCCGTGACGACGTCGAACCGGCGGCCGTATAGATAGGGCCGGAATTTCGTTAGCGCCCATACAATAGCTAAGCATTCCTTCTCCGTAACGGAATAGTTGGATTCAGCTTTGGTAAGCACGCGACTCGCATACGCAACGACGTATTCTTCACAACCATGTTTTCGCTGGGCCAAGACAGCTCCGAGGCCAACGCCACTCGCATCCGTATGGACCTCGGTAGGTGCTGTGGGGTCATAGTGTCTGACTATTGGCGGCGAAGTCAAAAGATGGCGCAGGGTAGCGAACGCTTCGTCGCACTCGGCCGACCAGCCAGATATGTCATTGGTCCCGCCAAGTAGCTTCGTCAGCGGCGCAATGATGGACGCAAAATTGCGTACGAAGCGCCGGAAATAAGAACACAAACCTATGAAGCTTCGAAGTTGCTTGAGCGAAACCGGCTTAGGAAATTGCGCCACAGCACGGAGCTTGGCCGGGTCAGGGGGAATGCCTTCCTTGGAGACGATGTGCCCCAATATTGTCAACTGCCGAGCTCCGAAGTGGCACTTCTTGAGATTCAGCTGCAGTCCGGCGTCTATCAGGCAAGTCAAAACCTGCTTTAAGCGTGCAATGTGTGTGGTGAAATCGGCGGAAAAGACAACAATGTCATCCAGGTAGCAGAGGCAGGTCTGCCATTTCAACTTCCGCAAGATGTTATCCATCATCCTTTCGAATGTAGCGGGAGCGTTGCAGAGATCGAACGGCATCACGTTGAACTCGTAGAGGCCGTCGGGTGTAACAAAGGCCGTCTTTTCTCTGTCAGGTGCAGCCATCGGTACTTGCCAGTAGCCGGAACGTAGGTCAAGGGACGAAAAGTACTCAGCGCCTTGGAGGCTGTCAAGAGCGTCGTCGATGCGGGGAAGAGGGTAATTGTCCTTGTGGGTAATTTTGTTGAGGCGGCGGTAATCGACACAAAATCGGATTGAACCATCTTTCTTCTTGACAAGTACCACCGGCGACGACCAAGGGTTGTGAGACGGACGGATGACACCACGGTGCAGCATGCCCTCAACTTGTTCGCTAATCACGCGGCGCTCTGCCGCCGACACACGATATGGCCGCTGGCGAAAAGGCGGGTGAGAGCCGGTCTCAATGCGATGAGCGACGGTGGAAGTCCGGCCTAGAGGAGTGTGGGCGGCGTCGAAAGCGGAGCGAAACGTGTTTAGTAGAGCTGAGAGCTGCTTCCGGTAGGCGGAAGGAAGAGCGGCGTCGATGGCGGCTTGGAAGAAGGCGTCGGGCAACGGATCGGGTGCCGAATCAGGATGAAGAGCATTGATGGAACTGCGGGAGGTCACAGGGGCATCCAGGTCAGAGAGAAGGTGGGCAGGTTGAACAGAACCAAGAGTCTCACCACGTAGCAGGGTAAGCGGGCATGGAGACGGATTATAAATAAGCATTTTCGCGAGACCGCCGTGAACATCGAGAACAGCGTACGGCAGCGGCAGGTTTTTGCGATGGACGAAGGAAGACGAGGGCGTAAAGAAAACTGTGACGGCGGGTGTGGCAGGGCACGAGAGGGATACCAGCGCTGAAGCCTCCGGAGCGATGTCGACGTCTTCAGTTACTGTGATCTTCTGCGGACACAGGGAATGGTGGTCGTCGGCCGGTTCGTCAGACAATACAGAAAATTCCACCTCTGCGCGGGCGCAATCTATCACGGCGTTATTTTTTGATAGGAAGTCCCACCCGAGAATTACGTCGTGGGAACAAGACGGCAGGACCACGAACTCAACACTGTACAAAATGTCGGTAATGACGACCCGCCCTGTGCATGCGGCCAAAGGTGCGATCCTCTCTTCGGTAGCAGTCCGAAGCGACAAACCAGAAAATGAAGTCGTCACTTTTCGTAACCGACGGCACAGTCTCTCATGAATGACAGACGCAGCAGCATCCGTATCCACAAGCGCGTACACAGAAAAACCATCGACGGAAACCAATAGAATGTTCGCGGGAGAAAGTTGAGGCCTTGAGCTGTTTGAAGAGCACGCAGATCTTGCCTCGGGAACTGCGGAATTTAGTTTCCCTCGTCAGCAGATGTAGGGCGACGGCGCATAGGTGAAAGTGAACGGCGACGTGTAGACGGCGATCGGCGGGTCGTATACTGACGATCGTGAGTGGCGTAGGGCTCCGGAGGTGGAACAGAACGGAGCTGCTGAGGTGAGCAGGCAGGAGGCGCAACCGCTCTAGGGGCGACCATGCGGCGACGACAGTGGCGGGCCACATGTCCGGGGAAGCCACATGAAAAGCATATCGGACGATTGTCTGGTGTGCGCCAAGGGTTGTAATATGGCGAAGGGGAAGGAGGAAGCGGAGCCGCTGGTGGGGCCGGCGCCGGGCGCAGAACAGGCTGACGAGGTGGCAACACCGCAGGCCGTGCAGCCACGGCGGCGTACGTCAAGGGCGCTGCCACAGGGGTGGATTGGCTATAATGTGCTGCGGCGCGGCGTACGTCAAAGGAGGGACGGAAGGAACTTCAGGGGGAGGAGGAAGAGCTTCGGCCACTTGTTCGCGGATGACGCGCTGCAGCGAAGGCACAAGAGAAGAGGTAGCGGCAGTACTCGGGTGGACGAGAGACAGCTGTCGAGCAACTTCTTCGCGAATGTACTGCTGGATCTGGGGCAGCAGTAGCGACTGGTCGGAGCCAGATGTCAAAGCGCCCAGAGGCTCCGGTGGAGAGAGTGGAGAGCGAGTGAGGAGACGGCGCTTACGGAGTTCGTCGTAGCTCTGGCATTGTGCGATGACGTCGACGACGGTGGCTGGATTTTTGGCGAGAAGCATCTGGAATGCGTCGTCGTCAATGCCCTTCAGAATGTGGTCGATCTTGGCGCGCTCGGGCATCGAAGCATCCACACGTTTGCACAGATCCACCACGTCCTCTATATAACTGGTGAAATTTTCACCAGGCAGCTGCGCCCGAGCCCGCAGGCGTTGCTCAGCACGTAGCTTGCGCACCGCAGGCCGGCCGAAGACGTCATCGAAATTTTGCTTAAAGGCGGACCACGATGTGATGTCAGGCTCACGGTTGCGGTACCACAGATTGGCAACGTCCGTCAGATAGAAAATGACGTTGTTCAGTTTTAGGGGATCGTCCCATTTGTTATGGGTACTGACCCGCTCGTACGAGGCTAGCTAGTCCTCGACGTCGTGGTCCCCGGTACCGCTGAAGACAGCGGGGTCGCGCTGGCGCAAAGCTCCAGCGCAGACGACTGTCGGCGGCTGTGGGGCAGGAGTGTGTGGCAGAAGGATCGGCGGCTGTGCGGAATCTTGAGGCATGGTGAAATTCGGAAGAGGACGGCCTTGAAGTGCCAAGAAGGCAGTAAATCCGCACCTCCACCAAGTGAAAGGTGGTTTCTGCACAAATGGTACAGGGCGTGGTGTTCACGGCAGGCGACACAAAGCGGCGAGCAGAACGGCGGGCAGCGCAGAAGACGGCCAGTCCGACTCAAGCGATCTCGTGCAGCGCGGCGGCGGCACTTCGTCTTTTAGCGACGCTTCGTCGTCGTCGGCGCTCTGGCAGCGATCGGCCTAGGCGGTATCAGGCGCGGCCGTCATGGTTCGCTACAATATATATATATATATATATATATATATATATATATATATATATATATATATATATATATATATATATATATATATATTGTTACGTGCTTAGCACGCACGGGGGGTTATTCACAGAGGGGAACGGTTGGAGCAGGATGGAAGCAGGAAGCCTACCAGCGTCCTTCAGCTCTTTCTCTTTCTTTCTCTCTGCTGGTCCTTCATCTTCTGCTTCTTCCGTCGAGGTTCTATGGAAGCACGTTACATTTCCCTCCTCGCAGACGAAGCCCGTCGGGCGAGTTAAATAGACCGTCTGGGATGGAATCGCTTGAGGCGGGCTACATGCACCACCTGAGACTGGCGTGACCGTCGACCACTAGCAGTTAGTCGTGATATAACGTAATTAACGTCACTAATGCACTCCAACACAACAAACGGTCCAGTGTAGTGGGATAGCAGTTTCTGACACAGACCACGCTTGCGTAGAGGGGTCCACAACCACACAATGTCACCAGGAACATAAGAAACTTCTTGGTGTTGGACGTCGTAGCGGTTCTTGGAACGCTCTTGCGAAGATAAAATTCGAACGCGGGCAAGCTGGCGAGCTTCTTCAGCTCTGCAGAGTGTGGTCGCAAGAGAAGGTTCGTCGTGGATGAAAAATGGTAGAATGGTGTCAAGGCCACAGCGAGGCGAGCGAGCATAGAGCAGGTAAAAGGGGCTGTAGCCAGTTGTCTCATGTTGCGCTGTGTTGTATGCATGAGTAACGAACGGGAGGACGCCATCCCAGTCTTTATGATCTGCAGCGACGTACATAGCAAGCATGGTGGTGAGCGTCCGATTAGTGCGTTCTACCACACCGTTCGTTTGGGGATGATATGGCGTGGAGTGGCGAAAACTGCAGCTGCTGAGGCGGAGAAGTTCTTCAACAACGGCCGCTGTAAATTGGCGTCCACGGTCGCTAATGAGAACTGCAGGAGGGCCGTGCCGAAGAATGACGAAACGAAGTAAGAAGTTAGATACTTCAGACGCAGTAGCAGCTGGTATCGCGGCTGTCTCACAATAACGGGTTAAGTGGTCTACGCACACAAGAATCCATCGATTTCCTTTCGAGGACCGTGGGAAAGGTCCAAGGAGGTCAATGCCAACTTGCTCAAACGGGGCTGTTGGAGGTGTGATTGGCCGCAGTTTGCCAGGTGGACTTGAAGTCGGCAGCTTAAAGCGCTGGCATTGCACACAGCTGGCTACATAGTGCTGGATGGTTGAACGCATGTTAGGCCAGTAAAATCGTTGCTGTGTGCGGTGGAGTGTGCGTGTCACTCCCAAGTGCCCAGACGTGGCGTCGTCGTGCATCATTTCAAGAACTGTGATGCGTAGGTTTTCGGGTACGACAAGAAGCATGCGTGCTCCTCCAGTAGCGAAATTCTTCTTATAAAGCAAACCGTCGCGAATGCAAAAAGTATTCTTTACAGAATCTTGAGCGGCATCAAACAAAGAGGTTAATGTTTGGTCTTTGCGTTGCTCAGTTCGGAAAACTTGAAGATCGGGGAAGGCTTGTGAAAGTGACGCCAAGTATTCATCAAAGTTGTCTGCGTCGTCATCAGTCGTTTGAAGCGGCAAACGGGAAAGACAATCGGCATCTGAGTGTTTACGGCCGCTTTTATGCACCACAGTGAAATTAAATTCTTGTAGGCGCAAAGCCCATCGAGCAAGCCGGCCACAGGGGTCACGAAGACTCACTAGCCAGCAAAGCGAGTGGTGGTCGGTCACGACGGTGAAAGCATTCCCGTACAGATAGGAGCGGAAGCGCTGTACAGCGAAAACAACGGCGAGACATTCTTGCTCAGTAACCGTGTAATTTCTTTCGCTCTTACTCAATGACCGGCTGGCATATGCTACCACGTGCTGATCGTGACCATGGCGTTGTATAAGTACAGCGCCGATACCGATACCACTTGCATCAGTGTGCACTTCAATTGGTGCAGATGGGCAGAAGTGGCGTAGGATGGGGCCCGAGGTCAAAAGAAATTTCAGATGTCGGAAAGCTGCGTCACATTCGCTGGTCCAATTGAACGGTGCATCTTTATGCAGCAAACACGTCAGTGGGTAAGCGATGTCCGCAAACCTAGCTATAAAGCGTCGAAAGTACGAGCAGAGTCCTAAAAAACTCTGCAGCTCTTTCACTGATTGAGGCACTGTAAAACTTTTGACAGCTTCAATTTTCTTTGGATCTGGTCGAACACCTTCTTTATCAACTAAATGACCAAGAACAATTGTTTCACGGTTCCCAAAATGACATTTCTTGGAATTGAGGATAAGGCCAGCTCGTTCCATGCAATCAAGCACAATATCCAGGCGGCTGTTGTGCTCACTAAACGTTTTGCCAAAAATTACAACGTCGTCCAAATAACATAAACAAATTTGCCACTTAAGGCCACGCAGGATTGTATCCATGAACCGCTCGAATGTTGCAGGTGCGTTACATAATCCGAAAGGCATAACGTTAAACTCGTAAAGTCCGTCTGGTGTTATGAATGCCGTTTTTTCCCTATCTGCAGCGTGCATGGGGATTTGCCAGTAGCCGGATCTCAAATCAATAGAAGAAAAGTATGAAGCGGAGTGCAGACAATCAATTGCGTCATCTATACATGGAAGCGGGTAGACGTCCTTCTTCGTGGCCGTATTTAAGCGACGGTAGTCAACACAGAACCTCCATGTGCCATCTTTTTTCTTAACAAGGATAACTGGAGCTGCCCAGGGACTTGAAGACTCTCGAATTATGCCTCGCTTTAGCATCTCTTGAACTTGGTCATCTATTAACTTACGTTCAGTGGCTGAGACTCGATAGGGCTTCTGGCGTATAGGAGGTGCGGAGCCGGTGTTGATCGTGTGATGAATACGACTGGTAGGCGGTGGTGTAGAATCGTCTTTGGCAAAGTCGAACACGAACACGTGCTTCAGAAGGAGTTCCACTAGAGTGCGACGCTCGGTTGTGGGAAGAGCCTGATTAATCATAGCCTTAACTTGGGTCTCCATATCTCTTTTCACGTGCTGCTCACTGACAGAGTTGGTTAACGTCGCGACGGAACCTGACACACCTTCCTCGAAACGGGCGAGTTTGAGGCCCCGGGGCAACACAGCTGGCTCTTCAGAGTGGTTCACTGTCCACAGCTCAGTACGGCCTCTCACCACGGGAACGACGCAACGAGGCACGACGATACTCTTCTTAGAGCAGGCGAGTGTCGTAGGCTCTACCACAGCTTCAAAAGATTCGCACTGATTGTGAATAGAGGAAACCCGCACGAATGCTGCGGAGAAAGCTGGTACAATAGTGTCTTCTTCCACCGCAAATGCTCCAAAATCCGGTGTCGAGTTATCCACAAGAGCTGAAAGTAGTGAAGAATTCAAAGCAATTTCTCCCGTACGACAGTCTAAAGTTGCACCACACTCTTGCAGAAAATCAATTCCAAGAATCACATCATGCGTTGACCGTGGTAGCACTGCGAATTCTGTTCTAAACGTTAGACCACCAATAACAACATCCGAAGCACACACACCAAGTGGAACCAAAGGTTCACCACCGACACCACGAAATAACGCTGCACGGTCACCACTAAACATAACTTTCCTACCTAAACGGTTCTTAAAACTCAAACTCATAACGGATACGGTAGCACCAGTGTCCACAAGAGCCATTGTTTTCACACCATCAATAAACACTTCCAGCTTGTTCTTCAACATAAACACGGGCAGAGGTATATTGGACGTCATCGACTCGCCGGCGGCCTCACCTCCATTGGCCGCGCCTCCTAGTTTCCCGGAGGCGGAGGGGATGCACGACGTCGAGGAGAAGGTGACCGCCGTTGGCGCTGAGGTGGCGGCGTCACACTGCGGTCAGATGCAGGTGATGAACTCCGCAAAGTGCTCGGACGGTATGGGTCCCAAGCGGACGTTGAGGGTCGCTGCTGCGCGGTGTGCACTTGTCCGTAAGTAGGCGCTGGGGGTTGGCAGTCTTGAGAAGTCGGGAAACGACGGCGGCAATATCTAGCGATATGCCCTGCAATGCCACACCGGTAGCACAAAGGTTGAGAGCGCCAGCGACCGCCATAAAAGTCCTGGCGAACAAAGTCGCGACGTTGGCTGGAGCCAGGATCTCGCTGCTGACGAACAACGTCTTCTGGGTAGGTGGGCCTCCTTTCCGCCGGCTGGTGGCCATAACGTTGGGCAATGTTCCGATCGTCCTTGGGCAAAGTGCCGTTAGGTTGAGCCCACGGAGTCGACAGGGCGGCAACATCTTCCTCCGGTGCAGAACTGTGCCGCAGATATTCTGTGCGGCAGAAGGTGTCCCGGGATCTGGACAATTCCTCGCGCACAATCTCTCGAATCATTTCAGCCATAGAATTTGGAGGACAGGCTTCAACACTGGCTATAGAGGTGACATTGGCCAATCTTCCGAATTTAGGGGTAATTCGACGCAGCTTAAGAGCTTCAAATGTTCTGCAATGTTTTATAACGTCAGCGGTGGTGCTCAGGCTCTCTTTACTAATCAGGAAATTGTAAACATCTTCCGCAATTCCTTTTAGAAGGTGGCCGACTTTGTCTTCTTCAAGCATACTGGAGTTAACTAGCTTGCATAACTTTAAGATGGCTTCGATGTATGCCGTGCAAGTTTCTCCGGGTACTTGCGCGCGGTGAAGCAATGTCTGTTCAGCACGCTTCTTTGTTGCCGATTCATCCCCAAAATTTTTCTTGATTTCGGTCGTAAAGGTTGCCCATGAACTCAGTGTATCCTCATGATTGTCGAACCAGTCAAGGGCAGTGGCGGCAAGGAAAAACACCACGTTAGCCAGTTTGGTAGCAGCGTTCCAGCGATTGTATTTGCTCACCCGCTCGTAGTGTTTCAGCCACTCGTCAACGTCCTCTTCAGGTTTTCCAAAAAATGTGCGGGGCTCTCGGTAATGTGGCCAGTTGTTCGCTGTGGATGTCCCGGGTTGCTCGGCATTGTCGTCTCCAGGCATGTCCGATGGCAGTGGTGGGAAGCCTGCGAGTCTACGGCTCCTTCGGTAGATGGAATGCTCCGTGGTCGATACCCCGCACCTCCACCAAGCTGTTACGTGCTTAGCACGCACGGGGGGTTATTCACAGAGGGGAACGGTTGGAGCAGGATGGAAGCAGGAAGCCTACCAGCGTCCTTCAGCTCTTTCTCTTTCTTTCTCTCTGCTGGTCCTTCATCTTCTGCTTCTTCCGTCGAGGTTCTATGGAAGCACGTTACAATATATATATATATATATATATATATATATATATATATATATATATATATATATATATATATATATATATATATATATATATATATATATATATATATATATATAACAGAAGCCACAGAAACCAAGGGGCACAGAGGATTTTTTAAAATTAATTTATTTATTTTGTGGTGTTGATCAATTTAGAATATGTCATCGCTTAAAGCTAATTGATTAGAAAAGCAGAAGAAAAAAAAACAACCACATGCCGCCGGTGGGATCCGAACCCACGACCTCCGAATTACGCGTCCGGTGCTCTACCTCTGAGCTACGGCGACGGCTGTCAAACCTTCTGCTTTCGGGGGTATTTATGTTTACAAGCAACCTAACCTTGAGAGTGTTCATCAGTGCCACCCACGTTCATATATATATATATATATATATATATATATATATATATATATATATATATATATATACATATAGTAATAATAACGTGGACCAACGTTTGAAACGCTTGAAACAATTTATTGACGTTTCGACCGTGGAACGGCCTTCGTCAGAATGTCTGGATCCAGAGGGATGGCACAATATATGTAGGTAAGAACAACGCACAGGATAACAGAGCCAAAAATTCGATAAAAAAAGCATCAGGCGCATATCCACAGAACGATAAATGAATCACAGTGTCAATCACAAGACGATAAATGAACCACAATACACAACAGTTACTTTGCGAAATTTAGTCTATCTGCTCTGTTAGCTACATATAATAAACATGGCAATGTACTTTGCTTATAATCAGTCCTAAGATGACAAGTGACCATCTTGAACAGCGAGAATGAAGAAGGAAGAAGTTACACATGATCAATGAAACACATGGAGGCAATGAACAGCATAATCAGTATAAGGAATATCTATTACTAAATCTAGAAAAGAAACTGATGACGAACCAGAATACATTGACCTAAAAGCGAAATATTTGGGAATTAAGAGGGTATGGAACTCAATTTTCCTGTGCTTTCATTTAAACCGGAAGACACTGTATTGAACTTATAGATAAGGTAAGACTCCCTAATTTCCCGGTCATGATTAGTTTTAAAGCCTGATTCCAGAATGGTAGCAGAAATCTGATCAAATGAGTGGCCGGTGAGTTGGACATGCCTTGATAGCGGTAAGTTCGGTAGGGCTTGAACGTGGGCTTTGTGGTTGTTGAAGCGTAATCTAAACGGCGTTTCAGTCTGAGCTATATATTGTAAATTATATACTGTACACTGCAGCAGGTAGATGACATTTGCAGTATCGCAGTTGAAATCACCGCGAATGCTTAAATGAAAGTAGACATGCGCCTGATGCTTTTTTTATCGAATTTTTTTGGCTCTGTTATCCTGTGCGTTGTTCTTACCTACATATATTGTGCCATCCCTCTGGATCCAGACATTCTGACGAAGGCCGTTCCACGGTCGAAACGTGAAAAAATTGTTTCAAGCGTTTTAAACGTTGGTCCACGTTCTTACTACTACATACCGTGGCAAGATTTTCCCTTTTTTTGCTGCATTATATATATATATATATACACTTACACACACACACACACGCACACATTGTGCACTTACATAAGGCTCTTCCACACTGATTTCACAACGCCTGCATGACTGCTGCCGCTTATATATTTGGTCAAACATAACTGCTCTTTTGATTTGATTTGTTTATTCCTCAAATGCCCCGGGGAGAGGTTTTGCAAGAGGATTGGGCGGCTTGACAGTAAAAGACGTTCGATTGCTCTTCTGATGTTTGTCGTAATGGAGTGGTGCACCGCATTTTCAGGCCAGTTATTCCAGTCTTTCGCTATATGGGGAAAAAAGAGTGAGAATGGGACGATGTGCGCGCATCCGGGTAGTATACTGATTTTGAATGCCTGGTCCAAGATTAATGAATTTGAGCGGGTGATATGCCGTTGTTCCCAATTGAAGCATGGTAGTACTTATAGTAAAGAATGAGCCTCGCAATTTTACCTCTCGTTTCCATTTGGTGAAGATTCATATCAGATTTTAGGGACACTAGTATAAGAACGACAGAAAAAATAAAACGTGCTACAGATGCAATGGTGTTAGAAAGAATAGTGTGCTGGGGGCCCCAGACTGAGCATGCATTTTAAAAATTGGTCCTAATAAAAGATTTGCAGGTGGTTTTTACGCAAGGGGGAGGTAAATTTCAAGCTCGGCCGCAGGAAGCGATGGTGCAGCTAGCCTGGTTGGTTATCTTAGACATATCTGACGCCCATGAAAGATTTTGTTTAAAAATATGTCCAAGATATATATAAGATGTCGAAGAGGATACTAAAATTACCACAAAAGTAGGTGGGTGTTAGTTTAGAATGGTGGCTGTGTAAAAGAGTAGCACGATTTTCTTGGAATTTACAGTTTTAAGGTAGAAATTGAGAACATCTGAACCATTGTTAGCGGGTCGGTAAATAACACACCATCAGGAAATAGTCGAATGCTCGAAGACATATCATTAGAGAGATCATTAATCTAAATTAGGAAAAAAGGTGGACCAGAACGGAATTTTGAGGCACATCAGAAATTCACAATAGACAATGCGGAGGAGTAGTTATTTGCAAAAACGAACTGATGGTGGCCAGACAGAAAACTACATAATAAATTCTGCACTAAGCGAAGAAGTTTTAGCCATGAACATTTTAAAAAAAGTCGACTATGTGGAACCTTTTGAACACCCTTCTCGAAGTCTAAAAACAGTGAATCTACAGGTATGGGAAGGTCAAGTTGGGAGCTGTGCCGTTTATAAAAAGTGCAAGTTGTGTAACACAGGATACATTCTTACAAAATTCTTGCTGTCTGGGCTGAAAGAAGTTATTAGAGACAAGGAAACTCATGGTTTGAAAAAAGTTGACATGCTTCATTAGTTTAGAGCATACAATTTTAATGGATATTGGCCGGTAGTCAAGACAAGATGTCGAAGATCTTTTTTTGGGAACTAGAATGAACTTACCTTATTTCCAATCGAGCAGCACTACTGCAGACGAAAGGGATCGTCTTAAGATACGCGATAGAATGACACTGATAATTTCTTCAGTGATTTTTAAGTTCTTTCGCATTAATATCGTCAATTCCAGCAGACGATGTTAGCTTGAATGTTTCTATTAATTTAAAAATGCTGCGATGTTCAAACGCTACGTCAGGCATCACAGGGTACTAAAGGTTAGTAGAATAGGAAAGGGTTAATTCAGATTTTTTACTGAAAGCTGAACAAAATGCCGAGGTCAGTGCTCCTGAAAAATCGGTGTCAGGGATAGGAATGTCATTTCAGTCTACTATTGTTATCGATTTCTTTGGGCGTGGATTGATAACCTTCCAGAGTTGACGAGTCTTATTGCAGAACGCACCACAAAGCGAAGTTGAAAAGAATGATCGCTTAGTTTTCGCAGCTTCGGATTGAAGCAGTTTATCAATGAAGCGGTACTTTTCCCATGCGTGCGACAGTGTGCTTTGTTTGGAGTAGGGATAGAGCATTCTCTTCTTATTGTTGAGGAGATTTAGTGTGTAATCAACACGAGGGGAAGACGACCATTCAGTTGCGGTAATGACAGGAATATGGGCTTTGATCAGTTGCTGCATTTGGGATTTAAAAATTGGCCAGTTATCTTTAACTGAACGACAAGAAAACGCAGGAAGAAAAGAAGAACTAAACTAATTAGCTTTTCACTCAGTTCAGTGCATTCATTTCAGTCATGTACAATGGCTGAGGAGAAAGGAAAAAAAAGCCGCGCACGCGGCTTGACAAAGCTCCCATCTCCCATAGCGGCTTGGCGCGGCGATGACAGACAGCAATAAAGCAGTAACAAGAGAATGCATGAAATAACAAATATGTACAATATCTTCATAACAGATCACCAGAATAGTCTCTGTACTGTTACACCAACGCAAACGATAGTTTAATCACAGCACACGGATACTTTGTTTATTTCACAGTGGGATATTATTCATTCTTTTGTAAGAACATAATTCTGACAGCGTTTTATGAAACGGAAAGAATGAATAAATTAGTGAAAGTGTTTCTATTAAGCAAGGACGGTAACACATACCTGAGAGTTTAATCAACGCGGTTTAATCACTTTTGTCGTAAAGAATTACCTTCTTCTTTACTTTTTTCGGATATGTGATTTGAGAGTGATGAGCAGCTTGAATTACGGCATGGTCACTAAATCCAGGGCAAAGATGTTAGTCCAGAAAGGTTACCAGAATGTGCGGCGGAAAAGAGGTCGACCAGACTGAGGAAGTGATTATTATGCTTTATTGGGTTGGTGATGGGCTGTGGGAAGCCAAGCATAAGACAAATGCTAATAAATTCACTTTCTTGGTTATTATTCGGTATTTATTAGTGCCATGTCAGACTAAACTATCATGGTGAAGTTGAAAACACCAAACAGTAGATTTGGTGTGTTATATTAAGAGTGTGTCAGGAATTCAAGGTGCAAAGTGCCCCGTGGAAACATGCGACAAAGCGGGAATCTCCATCGGAAAGGCGGTACAAGCTCCTAGTATTAAAAGTGGTTGGACATTTTAGTGCAAAGGAATAAAATTTCCAACGGACAGGATTTGCAAATTCTGAAGTAATGAACTTTACGATTAGTAGCGATTAAAACCCCTCTACCACGCCTTTCATCGCGATCAGTACAGAGGATATCAAAATTGGTTAAAGCGATCTGATTTTCGACGGTTACTATAGAATAATTTAACCAGGTTTCAGTTTAAATTATAACATTGCTATCTGTGGTGGAAAAAACTTAATATCTGAGTCAACGTTTGGCAAAATGCTTCTAATGTTAGCATACAAGATAGAAAAAGGGCATTCTAGCGGCTAATTTTTTAGCTATGAATGATGTTGGATAACTTTCTCTGTAGAATGCTCGTAAACGGATGTCATGTTCACAATGTCAACCTGAAGTGTGGAAGTTTGTAATGTTTGGCTCAAAATTTGGCAAATTAAATAACGTTTTTCAGGCGTGCCTACTTTTTGGTGAATATTATGAATATACACCGGAACTGGTCTCTTTCAGTTTACCCGTATTGACCAGTACGGAGTCTTTCGAATGCGCAAATTTTGCAATTGTTCACTTCGTCTTGTTAACGGCAAATGAGCCAATCCTGTGTGTGCATTCAACGTCGACTGGCCGCAGTTCATAAGAAAGCTTGTCTTTGCAGAGTTCAATCACCAAACCCTCGGCTTCATCCTCGGCTTAATCCGAAAGCTGGGAGTTTTTCTGCATTTCCGTTTGCAACTAATTCAACTTCATTGAAAATTTCTTTGAGGGCGGGAACGGAGGCGCAGTCTTTTTCAATTTTTAGCAGACAGTTCCGAATTAATGCGAATGCTTTCTCTTTTTCCGACAGCATTGTTTGAATTGTTTATATTTCTTTGAGTAAAGATACCTGTCCTGACTTAACTTCAAGTGCAGACATTAGTCAGCGGTAGTCTCATTGGGTGTAGTGCGAAGATTAGGCTCCGAATTCAGGATAACATCGCCACACAAAACTACCGATGACAGAACCACTACGACGCGGTCATAGGCGACGGAAAGACAGAAGCTTGGGCTCGGCAACGCTAAGAGCGCAAGGTAGCGAGTGCGAGGCGCGTATGACGAAAAACGGCTCGCTACCTGCACAGAAAAGAGACGGTTAATGTTGGCAAAGCCGTCGGCTGCTGCGTTGCCAAGCCCAATGAAGAACAGTACAACCCCGCCGCGCCGTTTATCTTCGTTGACTGATGTCGCTGGTAGTCTGTCAGCTTGTGAAACAAGCCGAGCGATCGGTGAGCAGACTGGATGCTCCGTAGAACACAGTATAGGAGAGCTGTCCACAGATGCGCTGGAACTTTCTGCTGTTGTCGGATTCGACGGGACTGCGGGTGAGTCCAAGGGACTTGTGCGGTGAGTTTTAAGCACGTCGGAATCGTTCAGGGTGTAGGTGGACGAGAGAACCAGAGCAATGGCGACCTTCACGGCAAAAAGAAAGTGAATGTGGGCAAAGCCGTACGCTGCTCCTTTGCCGAGCGGACTCACACTGAGTTCAAAGCTTTCTCGTAATCTATGATGGCTGTGTAGATGGGCTGGCTATATTATGCAAGTTTCTGTCAGCTGATTGTGTTAATATGTTCTATACGCCTATACCTTATACGAAAGCCTGCATCATCATTTCATTGATAAAAACCTAAGGCTGTGCTGAATCTATTGTGATTACCTTAGTATATACCTTATAGGCAACGGGCAGTAAGCTGATCGGTCGGTAATATCTCAAGTCCTTGACATCTGCTTTCGTATAGATTGAAGTCATGTTGGCGTTCTTCCAACCTTCTGGTACGTTGAAGGTGACAGAGCATTGCTTATAAAAGGTGGCTAGATTTTCTTGCACAGCATGCCTTCCGCTCTTCAACAGATCTGCTTTTACGTGATTTCACCTTGCCCTGCTTCTAGCCGCGCTTCGCTCTTGATGTTCACTTCGATTTCGACTACGTGTGGCAGTGTTTGCATGTGCCCTACGCCTAGTGTACGAGAGTGCGCCGTGCACAGGGGCTGATCTTGTGAGTGAAAATCTCGGCAGGGACTGAAAGCCCTTCTTTCCGTGGTTTCACACTGCAAAATCGGAGCGACACGTTATGCTGCTTTCCCAGCCATAGTTTGTCTCGATAAAATTCTTCACGTGGATAATAAGCGGCTTTGAAGAGTATATTTCAAGGTTCGCTTCGGCAGCAGCGTGCAGGCCGCTTCTATGCTGACTGTAAATGCAGAGATTTCTTGCGGTGCGAAGGGCGCCTCATAATTCAGTTTGAACAACTCTGAAACTGCAGCTGGAGTCGCAGAACGAGCACTAAATTTCGCGAAGTCAGGGCCCCTTAGTGTTAACCTCGCAGCACCTATTGGAACAGAAAAACGGAGTATTAGGAATATTATCCCCTTGCCTTCTTTATGTCACTTGTGTTAAGGAATAAATGATTGACTGATTGACATTTTGAAAAGTAATTCAAACACCTAGTGAATTCTGCAGCCGCGGCCACGCTACAAACTCCCATAATGTTCGTAAAGTCATCTCGTTAAATAGAAACTCTGATTCCTAGAAGCTGGCGAAACTGGTCTATAAGGGGCTAAAGACACATACTTGCTCCGCCACGCGTATTCAGCTACTCTTAAAGAAGCCCGAACAAAGAGTTTCAGGCTGCCATGTTGGAGAACGGCATTCGCTCACTATATCGTCTTCCTGAAAGTTTGCCCCGCTAGAAAGGCACGACGAGCTTTTTTGCGGCTCTTCAAATTCACAGGCCGCCTTGAAATATCAGGTCGTTTGGCATGCATGTTTTTCAAGGTAGAAGACAGCCATTGTTAAAAGCGTGATTATAAGCGGCCTTAGGGAAATGCTTTCTCACAAAAAGGCAAGAAGGGAATTTCGAACACTAAAGCGCTAGCTGGCGCCCACGCTTCTTTCTCTTTTGCAGCTCCTTCGTCCATGCTTTTGCGCGTGCGTGACCGCCATAAAGCAAGGCTCTAAAGTAAAACCCCCATAGGAGTATGTTGTATGGGTCAGAGTTTTTTATAGATGTCTATTCTCAAACATTTAGGCCAGGCTAATTGTGGGCAGGTCGCTTTCTATCGATTGTCTGGATCTTAAACATAGAAAAAAAAAGCTCAAATGAAGGCCCATTCCTCAAATTGTATTTTTTTTATTTTGTAGTCAATGCTCCATCTAGTTAATTAGCCCTCGTGGCTTTAATATTTCAACATAGAAATATAAAAATGTCAGTCGCATTATCTTGTTTAGGTAAAACGTCAGCATTTGAATTGGCCACTTCATTGAACGCGCAACTCGTGTAAGCAGCGGCTCGCCAACTCGTCTTTAACGTGCCCGGTTGAGATTGTGGGTAGAAATGCGACTAAATTGCCTTGTTTCAGAAACCCCCCAAAATACGTTTTTGTATGCATGCGAGCCGCCGTCTGCTGATGCCCCTAAGCAGGGAGCAGCAGACGAGGCGCGCGGGCTCATGGGATATATAGATGCACGGACGGACGGGCGGACGGATGGATGAAGAGTGTCCCCTTTGAAATAGTGTGGTTCCAATTTCCACCATGCTTGGGGTTTTTTATTCATTTTTCTTTGTATGTCATAAAGGTGCTATTAATCGGTCCATGCATTCTCCATTTTCTTTGAATACACCTTTAATCCTACACTTTTAACATCATGTCATCTTGTAACAGCGTTTTCACGTTGTTCAAAGTGGCGATGGCTGGATTTCCCCCGCTGCTCTATAGAATTCGTGGTCTGCACCATGCCTTTTACGCCGACAACGTTACAACATGGATGATGACAGGCTCGGACGGCCACATCCAGGTAGCCTTCAAGGAGCCATAGAAGTTGCGCAAAACTTCGCGACTGAGAGCAGCCTCACGAGTGCGCCTGAGAAGTCGGAACTGCTCGTTATCCGTGCGCCATCGAGGACTCAAGTAGTCGGCCCCGATATCGACCTCCATCTCGAAGGCACTCTGATGCATCTTGTAGACAGACTGCGGCTGCTGGGCCTGTACCTGAAATACAACGGCCGAGCGACCTACACTGTAGAGCTGCTGCAGACGCAATTTGCGCAGGTGGCACACTTACGCAATCACAGACGCATGCCGGGCCTTTTGCGAACAGCACTTTGTCTTTTCAGGTGGCGGCACCCTCGCCAATCAATCATGATATATTCCCCACTGTGCGCATCGTCTGGAGCTGTGATCAAGCCTCCCTACCAGGCAGCGAGAGCCTGTACGCGCTCACCCAATTGCAGCCTTTCGGGCACTGTCGAAAGAAGCGGAGAAGGAACAGACTCAGAGGGCGATCGCCCGGCTCTGCACACTTACACACTACAGAGCGTTACAAAACGAAGAACAAGGCCATCACCCCACCCAACACTGACTAAAGTCGAAACTACGGCGTGGCGTAAACTTTAGACTCACCCTTATTCTAACCTTTATCACGAACACTTGTTCCTCCCCATCCTCTACTCAGACAAGTGCCCAAGCTACCAACACCGACCTTTGCTGTACCATTCATTTTGGACCTGCACAACCCGGTGGCGTCCCTTCCATAACCCTGTCCTCCCTTTTCTCTTCGGAATGACCTCAGCGGTGGCGCAGTCGTTTGAGCATCCTCCTCGCATCCGGGAGGGTCGCGGTTAGATCCCCAGTGGCGCCGAGTACCCACCGGTGATAAAATGGGTGCAAGCTTTCCCGTGTCTGCCGCTGGGCTTCTGTACGGTTAAATGTGTCGGAAAAGGGACTCTGATCCCACCAGAGAGGAAAAATAAAAACCTTGTTCAATGGAGCTCTTTCGCCACAGGTGCCTTTGAGCCATTAAATTCATCATCACCATCTTGGCAGGATGCCCAGTCTAGTACGGAGCCGACTGACCAGCGCCGCCTCATCGAGCGTGCCGAGAAGATGGCGGTGGCCCATGTGGCTGTAGACTGAGCGCCTTTCTTCTTGGGACCGCTCTCACCAGCACAAGTCGGCTAAACCAGCGGCAGCTGCTCTAGCGGACCCGCAGGATCGCGGTGATACATGGAGCCCTGGACAGAGGGCTGCACTCAGGAAGACAAGAATACTATATGTAATAAAAATGTTTCCGCCTAGTCCTCTATACTTTTGCGCCACCAATGTTCCAAACGCTTTTTTCTAACTTCTGCCACACGTTCACTCACATGACAGTTCTCATATCTAAAGAGTAGAGCGTCAAAGAGAGCGACTGTGCCTGCAGCGGCATCTGGATGTATACAGCCACATTCGGGAATACGATGTTAAACTGCTTCAAGATATTTACTACAGACTGCACATGTATCATCTTGGTTAAATTTGTTTCTGTAGATGCGCTTCCTATGCCACCCTAATTTAGCTTCAAAACGTAGGGAACTGCCGCTTGAATTAACATAGAAGAATTCCCTCCTCATCTGCTTTTTTTTTTCAATTTCGGTATGTTTGTACAGTTTGCTTCTTTTCCATTCAAGTAATGTAATTTTCACCGTCCGAGTTTTTTACCTGCCGTTTAAAGCTGTTTATTTCTAGGCGGCCATCGTGTCGTCTCGCTCCGCTCCCCGGCGCGCCGGAGCTTTTCGCAAATGGACGTCATCTAAAACAGTTGTTGTTTGGCAGGTGTGCTTAGTTGTGCGCATACGAGTCGTGGCAGCTCTTTGTATCAAGTTATAACGCAGCCAGAATCAACGCCGCCTGTGTCTACCAAAGCGGAAAATTTAATCAAAGCTGGGAGGACGTCCAGAGAAGTATGTCGCTGACTATTTACTATCGTTGGCTGCACAGGCTCAACGTATGCTCCGAGCAGCAGTGACAAGCAGACCGAGCGGGATTCAGGCTTAATCCTATCGCTTTCTCAATCAAGCAATATATTTCAGTGTGCCCTCATTTTTTCTGCTCTTTTTGACTTTGCGCGCGCAATTTAGGTCAGCATAAGCTTATTCATTCGTTCGTTTTTATTTTTTCTTCGCAATGCAGTGAAAAAAGAGCCAAGGGAATAGCCGTTCAAACACGTCTTGAGGGGTCTTTGGCGCCTTTAGCAAGCACTGACCACAGGCAAAAAGCGCGCGAAAAACACAAGATAACGTACTAAGCTCCATCACGTACGAAATAAAATACACAACAAATATGACAACGTATCGGAAGATACAAACAACACAGTTAAAGTGCATTACAGCACATAGTGTGAATCGAGTCGAGCGGATAATTTACAGACCATGGAATTGGCCGACTCAGCAGATAAGCATGGCAAAGTTTATCTGCTGAGCAGTCTTTAGCAATGTCGAAATCCCCATTTATACAGTCATTAACAAGCTTGACAAATTATCATGAAAAATTAGTCGACCGTAATTAGCGTAGCAGGGTGATATTTTCCAACACTGTGTTGGCCTGGTGGTGTAGTTCGAATCGGCTTAGCATAGCCTGGCTATGCCTGTAAGGGTACTGTTTCCTCGCTTATCAATAGTTGAAAATTGCCGTGACAACCTAAGCATGTATATATCAGTAACCCGGAGTATACTGAAACATTTTAAAAAGCAGTGAGGTAGAATAAATATGGTACGCTATCGATAATCCGTAGAATCTTTTGTGTTATAAAAGGCATATTGTCTATAAAATGCAGCAGATTCAGCTTTGAACGCATTTTACTAATAAACTCGAGCAGTAACCTCGACATGTATTGTATTGCATAGTGACCCGATAGCCTCAATGGCAGGGTGGGAAAACACACGCCACCTACGAGTCCACTGCTCCACCTACGTCCATGTTCCACCTACGAGTCCACTGAGTAGGTGGAAGATCTTGCAAAAAAGTTCCACCCATTTAAAAGAAAGTGTACCGTATTTTCCGGTGTATAAGACGCGGGTTTTTGGCAAAAATCGTGCTGGTGCGTCCTATACAAAGGTGCATCTTATATGCGAATTTTCTATTTATTTTTGCGAGTTCAGAAATTACTCAGGTTCACGTTCAAGGTTTTTCCACCGAAAAAATATTACTGCCAATAACGCGGTTGTAACATGGTTAATACTTCAATACGGGGACCGCCGTGCGCAACTTTTTTAGGTGAACTTTATCATAAAACGGCGGGGTTGAACACTTCCAGGATCTTAAACACGCGGCTGTTTCGTCGGCCCCAAGCAAAGGTAATGTGAAATGCCAAAAGATGGCGACAGTCGCACTTCTCGCCATTGTCAAGACAAGCCAAGAGAAGCCGACGTTTTTTTTTTAGTCATCCTTTGCAAGTACGTAGTGCGAAGAGAATGCTTCAGCCGTGGTGCCTTTTCGATAGCGCATCCGAAGATGAAGACTTTGAAGGTTTTATGTAAAAATAAAATGTTATGGACATAAAGAGAGTTCTTTCGTTTTTTTTTTCTTTTGTGCTAAAACGAGGGCGGGTAGGGCGTGAGTGTTGCCCTTTTCGATCACTTAGCGTTGCTTAAGAACTTCTCACACGTACGGTGCATTTTGCGATGGTCGCATAAGCATGTTTAATTAAGCCACACTAGCCTAACTGATTAAATTGGGGTGCGTCTTATCCTCCGGTGCGTCTTATATACCAACTTTTGCAATGACAGCCTGCATGTATGGCGGGTGCGTCTTATACAAGGGTGCGTCTTATACACCGGAAAATACGGTAATTTATATATTTCAAAATATGTTACTGCATTTTCGAAAATGTTAGCTGGACGCGGGCACCAAATAATAATATCTGGAACTACATTTCGAATGCCTTTTAAGTGGAATGACACTTGAGTTCTTTTCAAGTGTAACGGCGTTTCGGCTAACTTTCACAGCAACAGTTTTCTATTCACACTTGACTTGTAAGTCCCTGATGTCTTATTCAATTTGGGTTATGAACTTTATGTGCACGAGATAATTGAGTTGAAGCATAAGGCAAAGTCCCTTACACGCACAAGGAACTCAAGATAGAAACCCTTCAGTGAAAATATCAAACTGCTGCAGTGCTGTCACATTCCGACTCTGTCATATTGTGACGAAGACGACGAAGCTAGCAATAGCGTGGGACGGAGCGCTCGCGCTAGGCCAGCGGCCATTAAATTATCTCTTCTACATCGTTCACCACGCGTCATTCTTCGGCTGGCCGCCACGTTACATTTGGTGTGACGTGCTGGGGTCCCTTCATCGCCATCCTGGTCCCGGAGCTTCGGTGTCTTGCGCCTGCCATGGACGTCGGCCTTGAGTGCCTGGTCTGCGCCGCCCGGCCGTGCCCCAGCCCGCCCGACCTGAACCGCCCTCGACGCTCACCGCTGCCCCGTCCCCCGCCCGGACCACAAGACACGACGACCCAAGACCCAACCGACCCGAGACCCGACCGAGCAAGACCAAAGTCCCACACGTGAAGACACCGCCCTCCTGCCCCTGCCGTTCGGTGCGTCCAAGGGCCTCGGCCGTGAGCTCCTGGCACCCTACGGCCCGGATGCTTCGTGGACCGGGACTCATTCTCTCATCTTTATCATCGTGGCGGCCAGCACTGCACCATCTCCTACATACTGTTCAACCCTCCACTCAAGACCATCGCCATTTCGCGGCTGTTCGTCACCGATCGGGACGATCGCTCGGTGGCCCCGGGTAGTATGACGACGACGAAGCTGGCAGTGGCGCGGCACGGAGCGCTCGCGCTAGGCCAGCGGCCATTAAATCATCTCTTCTACATCGTTCACCACGCCTCATTGTTCGGCTGGCCGCCACGTTACAATACCTTGTGAGCTTCCCAGCACTCACTACAGGCATGGTGTTGATGACTTGCCCTATCAAGCGCAATGAAACACATATCTCCCTTCGTTTATATGTGCGCTTTGACGAGTGTACAAACCTAGTGTTCAGCAAGAAGGTAGTACTTAAGGTTAGTCTGCAGTCATAGTCGCTTGAGGCGAGTGCGTTGAAGTCATCTGCTATGTTTAGAGCGTTGTTTGACTCCTAAAAATACAGCTGTGCATGCCAAAAGAAGATCCAGTACTAAATGTTTATTCTTATAGCCTTTTTTTTGTAGGAACATTTATACCTATTCGTTTCACCTCGTGACGGCCACGTGTTAATAAAGGGGCTCTGAAAGGGGTTTTCTAAAGTTGCGCTATGCCTGTGATGATAAAGGACCCTGCTTCTCGCATGTCTTTCAGCAAGTATGTTTTTGATGTGTTTTGTAGAAGTTGAATTATCTGTCGCTAAAATCTAACCTGAGCGTCTTCACTTCCTTCCTTTCCTCTCGTAACATTTTTCACCCTGTGAGGTCATCATTCCTCCGCCAGGGGCGGAGTTTCCGTACTCGCCGGAGCTACGCCGCTTATTGGCTGCAGCCGTGGTAGCAGCCTGAAAGAATCGAACCAATAGCCATCTCTGAACTGGTATACTAACGAGCGGTGCGGAGGAAGAGGTTGCCAGCAGGAAAAATTCGCCAACTTTCATGCGTCATTGTGGGTTCTCCTCGGCGTGTTGAAGTATATCATTTCGCTCAGGTGTTCACAACAACACAATGAAATGATTGAGCGAGTTGATGTGCTCTCATCGGCAGGTCTTCCAACAGAGCCGCTGTAATGCTTATAATTAAATGGGTCTGTTAACGAGAAAAGGGCGACCGCCATACCTCGAGGTGAAGTAGCCACCTTGGATATAATGTACTTGGTATATCAATCTCGGATATAAATAATCTCAGTATGCCACCTCCGATCAACGAATATTAGTATACAAATTTGGATATAGCAAGCCTTAGTATGCCCCTCTGATAGAACGTACCTAGGAAAACCAACTTCATAAAAACAGTAACTAGTCTTCGTGCAACAGAAGGAAGAGAGAAGTTGTGTTGTGGAAAAAAAACTAGAATAAAAACATACTTTAACGAATGCGAGCTACTGTGGACGCGAACCTTAATTAGCAGCATAACAGACAAACAAGTTCCAATATATCCACTAGATGCACTGTAGATCAAATATGGGCATTTTCAAGTTATTTTCACATACAGCAAGAGCATCGCCTGCAGCACGAGAAGCCGTGGAATGAAAGCAATATCGCTACAAATAGAGCAGGTTTTCAAATTGCACTTCAGGCCAAGCATAAGAGCGAAAGAAACACGTCTTCCATCTTATTCGCGAACTTTCGAGATATACATACCTAAATGCAAGGTAGTGTTAGCTGCTCTACGGCTTTAAATGCTGTAATAGAAATTATGGGGCCCATAACAGCACCGAATGCACCCTTTTTCTCATCATATGTTGACCATTAACTGTGAGAATCTGCGATCCCTTATAAAAATTTCTATAGACAGTCCATAGACTGTGTATAGACTGTCTATAGACAGTCTATAGATTTATGTCCATACACATTTAGTAGACTTTTGTCTATAGACAGTCTATGGACAAGTGTCTACTGTAAGTCTATAGGTCTATAGGAAGTCTATAGACAGTCTATAGACTTATGACCATACATTTCCTATAGGAATGTCTATAGAAACTTGTCTATAGCCGGCCTATAGACGACCTATAGACTTATGGCCATAGACTTCCTGTAGATTACTGTCTATAGACAGTCTACAGACAAAAGTCTACTGGTCCAGTAGACGTATGTCTGTAGACTGTCTATAGACATTCCATGGGTGTGTGGCCTGGCAGTGCTATAGACTTTTGTCTATAGACCTCTGTCTACTAAACTATTAGTAGACCATTATCTATAAACTGCCTATAGACAGACAGTCTACAACCGTTGAAAAATGTCACCAGACAGAGTTCACAAATGACACAATCAATATACTTACAAATTTAGTTTACTTCCAAGCTATCCAGGCTGGGAATATGCAATACTTGCACCATAAAAATGCACCACAGTAACATAAATGTTGAAGGTCCGGCTAGGTTCCTCAGAAGCATTCTTGCGGCCTGTTGTCTGCAGTCAATCAACCGGGAATGTTCACCTGTAGAGCACAAAGGGAAAAAATAATATAAAAGGAGCTGAAAAAAAATTCCCAATCCATCTCTACACATGCGCTTTACAATGTAAGGCATATCCTGGCTATGCCATTCTAGAAAGGCAATCTTGATCTTTTGGTTTCGTTTTATGGGGTTCAAAGCCCAAGGGGTACACAGGCTACGAGACGCTGAAGTGAAAGGCTGTGGAATAATTTCGGCCAGCTGTGCAGAGTACACAGGCCTTTAGCATTTTGCCTCTATTAAAATGCGACCGCCTAGGCAGGAATCGAACCTGCATATTTCAGGTCGCCAGACAAACATGATAGCCATTCAGATATCACGCTGGCTCAATCATTTCAGTAATTACACGACAGATTATAAGTGTCTTCATAAAACATTGTAACAAAGACCCATAATCCCTGGAGCACTCTACTCTGAATCCAGTACTGATAGTGACTTCTGTATGGCAATACTTTTACAGCCAATACTGATCTCTGTATGGCAACCCTTTTACATTATTTGTAACAGAAGACTTCGAACAATTGTGCCACATATCTGCATTGACTCGCTAGGATCTGTTGAGATTGCCACCTCCATAAAATACAGATTCAGTTTACCTTACACTGGGATACCAAAAGGAGAATTCTGAAGCATTTATTCTAATAACCGCTATAGAAGAACCCTTATAAAAATGGTCTATAGACTTTCTATAGACTTTTTATAGACTCTATAGCCATCCTATAGACTTTTCCTTTTGTCTATAGACAGTCTACAGAAAATCTATGGACTAAAGTCTATAGCTGCTTCAATTTCCTTTTATCTATAGACGGTCTATAGACTCTGTATAGACTAAGGTCTATAGCCGCCTCAATTTCCTTTCGTCTATAGACTGTCTATAGACCCTCCATAGCCTAAGGTCTATAGCTGCCTCATTTTCCTTTCGTCTATAGACTGTCTATAGACTCTATAGACTAAGGTCTATAGCTGCCTCAATTTCCCTTTGTCTATAGACTGTCTATAGACACTTTATAGACTAAAGTCTATAGCTGGCTCAAATTTCCTTTTGTGGATAGTCTGTCTATAGACACTTTATAGACTAAAGTCTATAGCTGTCTCAATTTCCTTTTGTCTATAGACGGTCTATAGACTGAAGTCTATAACTACCTCCATTTCCTTTCGTCTATAGACGGTCTATAGACTCGCTATAGCCTAAGGTCTAAGCCGCCTGAATTTCCTTTTGTCTAAAAACTTTCTATAGACTAAAGTCTATAATTGCTTCAATTTCCTTTCGTCTATAGACGGTCTATAGACTCGCTATAGACTAAGGTCTATAGCTGCCTCAATTTCCTTTTGTCTATAGACTGTCTATAGACTAAAGTCTATAACTGCTTTAGTTTCCTTTCGTCTATAGACGGTCTATAGACTCGCTATAGAATAAGGTCTATAGCTGCCTCAATTTTCTTTTGTCTATAGACTCTCTATAGACTAAAGTCTATAAATGCTTCAATTTTCTTTCGTCTATAGACGATCTATAGACTAAGGTCTATAGCTGCCACAATATCCTTTCGTCTATAGACGGTCTATAGACTCTCTATAGACCAAGGTCTACAGCTGCTTCAATTTACTTTTGTCTATAGACGGTCTATAGACTCTCTATGGACTACGTGTAACCCTACCTCAATTTCCTTTCGTCTATGGACTGTACACGATAGATAGTCTACTGCCTATAGACCAGTCTATAACAATCCTAATTTTATCTAACAATGGTCGATACACTGACTTTCGACTAAGTCCAGAACAATGTCAATTCATTTTTGCACTGCATGTTGAGAGGACCGGCATCTAGTGACCGCAACTATGTCGGGAGTCCCCCACCTCCTTCGCTATTACGGAAATTAAAAAGTATTGTGTAAGGCCATTACAACACCCTCCTGTATATTGTTTTCAGGAGCACTGACAAACTCCTTTTCGTTATACCGTGACGTATATAGTCAATACAATTAGATATTAATGCTATCAAGTAAGCCGAGGAAAGGCAGCCGTTCTTGAAGTAAGGGCGCCCGCAAACTGTACTACATCGAACGAATACGCTGCAGTTCCATTCCATCTTTCGATCGTTACTGTCCAACGCGCTGAAATCAGAAACATTTCATCAACGGCTCTACATTTCTCTTTAAAACGTCCTGAAAATAAAATACGGGTGTGAGAATAAAAGAAAGCGCCCATCCCTTAGAAACATCTTAGATTAATCTCAAAGAGCCTGGTCCTCTGTGCGATTAACATCTGCCATTTCTACCTTTGCAGTTTTCATTCACGTGAATAAGTGCGGCGACGCAACAATCACAAACCAGTATTTTTTCATTCCTACCCTTGCACCTGTTGCTTCGGAGCCGATGACACGCTGACGTGGCGCATATCAGTTTTCTAAACACGAACACACGCAAAAAAGACGTTATACTATGCAACATTATAATTATTATTTGAGATTTGTTCCACATACAATTCGGTGGGAGATGCGGCGCGTATACCGACAAGAAGGTAGATTTCGGTTCTGTTTTCACGAAAACAATAGGATTTTTAGAGGGTAAGCGAAGAATTTAAGCTTATAAACAAATTGCCTTCTGTGGTCTTGGACATCAGATCAAGCTGCACACGGCAAGAGTGCGAGCGATAAAGATACGACCGTGAAATGGGTTTCTCTTTCACGTTCTCCCCATTTTACCGCGAGACGGCGGAAAATCATTAGGGCTGCAAACAACCCTGTGCGTGGCTGCATCAATGGCGTTGGCGTTTTTTTCGCGGATTACGTTTTCTTCAAAATCCAGCTTCATCGTCCGCTTACGGTAAGTCTACACGTTTATATTTTATTCATTTGGTCTCCTAAACCACTCTAACCAGAGCTGTGTGTGCAGAACAGATTATGTGCGCAGTTACAAACGTCCTATCTTCGTTTCTAAGGCGGAAGCCATCGGGTTCTCGACTAATGCCGCTTATCTCTGTCCCGCTGTCTTTACTAACGCGCGGAAAGGCAGTCTGTGCGATGCCCTTGATGATAAGCCGCTCCTCTCGAGCTGTCTACTAGATTTTTCGTGTTTCAAGGTAGATGCGCGGCTAGAAATGTCGTTTAGCCTGTGAATGACGGCCGAAATGGAACTGTGTGTTAGTTAGCGCCGTGTGAGCTCAATTTACTTTGCACATCCGAAAACGTACTTACATACAGTCTCGTTCAGTGGTGGATTACATTTATTTTCTTATCTTTGTGTTATCGCCTCTCTGGACCATGGAGTGCTGTTCTTTTTTAGGTGTGCATTGCTTGCTACGTATGGACGCTCGCTCGGTGCGCGTCGTGGACGCCGACGTTTCAGCAAAGGTGTCTTGTAACGCTATAGACTGGAACGCGACACGTTTGTCAGAGTTGTATTCAAGCGGCGCTGGAGGAATGCTTATAGTGTGATGGGTGAATAAAATTCGTTGCCCGCGCGAATGGCCGTCGTGCTCAAACACCGCGAAGAACCCACGAGCTCCATCCCATCTCCCCTTCGTTGCACACGTATGCATTCGTCCGTGTCTGTCATGAGAGCCGTTGGCCGCCGCCGCTGGCTTGCGGGCACTTCATTTTGAAAGCCGGGTAAAGGTCGGCTCGACAAGAGGTGGCTTGCATTTCGTTCCGAGTGGTTCGTTCATGAATCCCGCTCACGCGTGCACAGATTTCTAGAATACCATTTGCGCGAGAGGCAAAGTATGTGTTTCTGATTTCACAATGCTACGTTACGAAAGCGCCGATGTGACTCGCTGCTTGTTTGCGCCTAAAATTAAATTAAGCTCTCGTGTTATGATAGCTGCGCCTGTTGAAGGCGTTAATTGTTTCATTGAAATACTTCCTACTTTGAGCACGTTCAATGCTTTCGCTGATTTTTCTAGCAGCGTTGGGTTAGGCTGCCTCCATGCAAGAAACACACCTCTTTACTGCGCTGTTGGAGCTGCACTTGAAGGAAAAACTAAGTGAATTTCAGGCGGTATTTTATCGTGACAGTAATTTGCTGTTTCAACCTCGCGACTGCTTTTGAAACGGCGCAGCTGCAGCCTCTGTGTACTGTATTAGTTTTCTGAATAATGAGCGCGGCATGGAAGCGCTGCAACACGCTTGTTTCTAAGAGCGCGCGCAAATGTACGAGTGTGCTGTTCCGTCTTTGTGCTTCAAGTTATAGGCGCAAATCTGTGGTGAACTGGTTGCTTCTGCCTGCTGGTTTTGTATAGCTTGTGCCCGTTTGAGTATCGGCTTACGTACACTCGGCCAAATCTTTAACTGGCTTAGGTGTTGCATCGCTAAATGCACCTGTAAAAAGGTGCCTTTTGGCTACACTGCTGGCATATTCATGTTGTAATTTGATGCGTGAGATGGCATTTCATAGTTTCTTTTTGTTAATATAATGTTTGAGTGGAATACTTGCACGTTTAGATCAAAGTTATCAGAAATATTCATCGGCTGCCGCTACGAAGAGCCGAAACAAGCGGAATACGCAGCAATGGTTCTGGTGGCGCATTTGCACTAATCTGGGTAAACGACTTGTCCGCCATTGGTACTTTACCCAGAGGAGGAGGCCATATGGACAAGATCCATTGCTGCGTATGCCGCTTGTTTCAGCTGTTCGTAGTGGCAGACGAATGTTTCTGATAACGTTGATCTAAACACGCAAGTACTGCACTCAAACATTATATGAACAAAAAGGAACCACGAAATGAGATTTCACTCGTTAAATTACAGCATGAATATGCCAGCAGTGTAGCCGAAAGGCACCTTTTTTACAAGGTGCATTTAGCGATGCAACACCCGAGCCAGTTAAAAATTTGGCCGGGTGTACCAGGCTTAATTCACGCAGGGTATTCTGAAGCGCTTCTTCTATAGCGGTTGTAAGAATAAATGCTGCAATATTCTTCTTTTTGGATCCCTCTGTAAGGTGCACTGAATCTGTATTTTATGGAGGTGGCATTCTTAACAGCTCCTTGCGAGTCAATGCAGATATGTGACACAATTGTTCGAAGTCTTCATTTACAAATAGTGTAAAAGGATTGCCATAAAGAGATCAGTATTGACTGTAACAGTATTGCCATACAAGAATCAATATCAGTACTGGATTCAGAGTAGAGTGCTCCAGGGATTAGGGGTCTTTGTTACAATGTTTTATGATGACACTTATAATCAGTCGTGTATTTACTGAAATGATTGAGCCGGCGTGATAGCTCAGTGGCTATCATGTTCGTATGGCGACCTGAAAGATGCAGGTTCGATTCCGGCCTAGGCGGTCGCATTTTAATAGAGGCAAAATGCTAAAGGCCTGTGTACTCTGCTCAGGTGACCGAAATTATTCCCCAGCCTTTCACTTCAGCGTCTTGTAGCCTGTGTCGCCTTGGGTTTTGAACACCATAAAACCAAACTAAAAGATCAGGACTGCCTTTCTAGAATGGCATAGCCAGGATATATGCCTTGCATTGTAAAGCACATGTGTAGAGATGGAATGGGAATTTTTTTTTCAGTTCCTCTTATATTATTTTTTTCCTTTGCGCTGTACAGGTGAACATGCCCGGATGATTTACTGCAGACAACAGGCCACAAGAATGCTTCTGAGGAAACTAGCCGGACTGTTACTTTCAACTTTTATGTTACTGTAGTGCATTCTTATGGTGCATGTATTGCATATTCCCAGCCTGGATAGCTTGGAATTAAACTAGATTTGTAAGTATATTGATTGTTTCATGTGTGAACTCTGTCTGGTGACCTTTTCCAATGATGGTGGACAGTCTATAGGCAGTCTATAGATAATGGTCTACTAATAGTTTAGTAGACAGAGGTCTATAGACTGTCTATAGACAAAGGTCTATAGCACTGCCAGGCCACACACCTATGGAATGTCTATAGACAGTCTATAGACATATGTCTACTGGACCAGTAGACTTTTGTCTGTAGACTGTCTATAGACAGTAATCTGCAGGAAGTCGATGGCCATAAGTCTATAGGTCGTCTATAGTCCGTCTATAGACAAGTGTCTATAGACGGTCTATAGACAGCTCTATAGGAAATGTATGACCATAAGTCTATAGATCGTCTATAGACTGTCTATAGACCTGTGTCTATAGACTTACTATAGACCTATAGACTTTCAGTAGACATTTGTCTATAGACTGTCTATAGACAAAAGTCTACTAAAAGTGTATGGTCATCAATCTATAGACTGTCTATAGACCAGTCTAAAGGATTTGTCTATAGACAGTCTATAGAAATTTTTATAAGGGAAGCGCTTCAAAATACACTGCGTGAAGCCTGGCACACCGGGCCAAATTTTAACTGGCTCGGGTGTTGCATCGCTAAATGGACCTTGTAAAAAAGGTGCCTTTCGGCTACACCGCTAGCATATTCATGCTGTAATTTGACGAGTGAGATGTCATTTCGTGGTTCCTTTTTGTTCATATAATGTTTGATTGGAGTACTTGCGTTTTCAGATCAACCTTATCAGAAATATTTTTCTGCCACTACGATCAGCTGAAACAAGCGGCATACGCAGCAGTGGTTCTGCCCCATATGGCCTCATCCTCTGGGTAAACTACCACTCCTTTCATGGCGGACAAGTCGTTTAGAGCAAGTACAAATGCGCCACCAGAACCATTGCTGCGTATTCCGCTTGTTTCGGCTCTTCGTAGTGGCACGCGATGAATATTTTTGATAACTTTGAACTAAACATGCAAGCACTACACTCAAACATTATATTAAACAAAAGAAACTATGAAATTCCATCTCACGCGTCTAATTACAGCATGTATATGCCAACAGTGTAGCCGAAAGGCACCTTTTTACAATGTGCATTACGTAAGCAGATACTCAAACGGGCACAAGCTATACAAAACCAGCAGGCAGAAGCAACCAGTTCACCGTAGATTTGCGCCGATAACCTGAAGCACAAAGACGGAACAGCATACTCATACATCAGGGCGCGCTCTTTGAAACAAGCGGGTTGCAGCGCTCCCATGCCGCGGTCATTATTCAGAAAACTCATACAGCACACAGAGGCTGCAGCTGCGCCGTTTCAAAAGCAGTCGCGAGGTTGAGACAACATATTGCTGTCACGATAAAATACCGTCTGAAATTCACTTAGTTTTTCCTTCAAGTGCAGCCCCAACAGCGCCGTGTTGGGGCTGCACTTGTTCCTTGCGCACAGCAAGAGCTGTGTTTCTTGCACGGAGGTAGCGTAACCTAACGCTGCTATAAAAATCAGCGAAAGCATTGAACGCGCTGAAAGTAGGAAGTATTTAAATGAAACAATTAACGCCTTCAACAAGCGCAGCTATAGTAACACGGGAGCTGAATTGCATTTTAGGCGCAAATAAGCGGTGAGTTACATCGGCGCTTTCGTAACGTAGCAGTCTGAAATCAGAAACACATACTTTGCCTCTCGTGCAAATGGTATTCGAGAAATTTGTGCACGCGTGAGCGGGATTCATGAACGAACCACTCGGAACGAAATGTAAGCCACCGCTTCTCGAGCCGACCTTTACCCAGCTTTGAAAATGAAGTGCCCGCAGGCCAGCGGCGGCGGCCAACGGCTCTGATGACAGACATGGACGAATCCATACGTGTGCAACGAAGGGGAGACGGTATGCAGCTCATGGGTTCTTCGCGGTGTTTGAGCACGCCGGCCATTCGCGCCGGCAACGAATTTTATTCACCCATCACACTATAAGCATTCCTCCAGCGCCGTTTGAATACAACTCTGACAAACGTCTCGCGTTCCAGTCTATAGCGTTACAAGACACCTTTGCTGAAACGTCGGAGTCCACGACGCGCACCGAGCGAGCGTCCATACGTAGCAAGCAATGCACACCTAAAAAAGAACAGCACTCCATGGTCCAGAGAGGCGATAACACAAAGATTAGAAAATGAATGTAATCCACCAGAGAACGAGAGTGTATGTAAGTGAGTTTTCGGAGGTGCAAAGAAAATTGAGCTCACACGGCGCTAACTAACGCACTTTTCTATTTTGACCGTCATTCACACGCTAAACGACATTTCTGGCCGCGCATCTAACTTGAAACACGAAAAATCTAGTAGACAGCTCGCGAGGAGCGGCTTATCATCAAGGGCATCCCACAGACTGCCTTTCCGCGCGTTACTAAAGACAGCGGAACAGAGATAAGCGGCATTAGTCGAGAATCCGATGGCTTCCGCCTTAGAAACGAAGATAAGACGTTTGTCGCTGCGCGCATAATCTGTTCTGCACACACAGCTCTGCTTAGAGTGGTTTAGGAGACCAAATGAATAAAATATAAACGTGTAGACTTACCATAAGCGGGCGATAAATTTGCTTAAAACATAGTGACTGGCTAGTTGGTTCTGCATACTGGAAAATTGCAGCGCAGCAGTAACAAGGACGTGACAAGAAGGACGCAATCACAAGCGCTTGTGGTTGCGTCCTTCTCGTCTCGTCCTTGTTACTGCTGCGCTGCAATTTTCCAGGACGATAAAGTTGTATTTTGAATAAAACGTAATCCGCGAGAAAACACGCCAACGCCACCGACGCATCCACGCACAGGGTTGTTTGCAGTCCGAATGATTTTCCGCCGTCTCGCGGTAAAACGAGTAAAACGTGAAACAGAAACCCATTTCACGGTCCTATCTTTGTCGCTCGCACTCTTGCCCTGTGCAGCTTGATCCCATATCCAAGGCCACAAAAGACAATTGGTTTATAAGCTTAAATTCTTCGCTGACCCTCTAAAAACCTTATTGTTTTCGTGAAAGCAGAACCGAAATCTAACTGCTTGTCCGTATACGCGCCGGATCTCCCACCGAATTGTATGTGGAACAAATCTAAAATAATAATTATAATGTTGCATAGTATAACGTCTTTTTTGTGTGTGTTCGTGTTTAGAAAACTGATATGCGCGACATCAGCGTGTCATCGGCTATTGGTTTTGCGATTGTTGCGTCGCCGCACTTATTCACGTGAATACAAACTGCAAAGGTATAAATGGCAGATGTTAATCGCACAGACGACCAGGCTCTTTGAGACCATTCTAAGGTAATAAGGGAGTACTTACTCATTGACATCCACCCGAGCGCAGCCATATTACAAATCCCTTATAACAAATCTACTCGACCTTAGGGGATTCCCCTAAACATTTGGCCAACTATTCTAAGGTGTTTCTAAAGAATGGGCACTTCCTTGAATTCTCACAGCCGCCTTTCCTCCTTTATTTTCAGGACGTTTTAAAGAGAAATGTAGAACCGCTGATGAAATGTTTCTGATTTCAGCGCGTTGGACAGTAACGATCGAAAGATGGAAAAGAATTGTGTCGAGCGATTCCTTTAAGGGACAGCGTATTTGTTCGACGTAGTACAGTTTGCGGGCTCCCTGACTTCAAGAACGGCTGCCTTTCCTCGGCTTACTTGTTAGCATTAAATATTTAATTGTATTGCCAATATACGTCATGGTATAACGAAAACGAGCTTATCAAGGCTTCTCAAAACAATATTCAAGAGGGTGTTGTAATTTCCTCACGCAATACTTTTTAATTTCCGTAATAGCGAAGGAGGTGGAGGACTCCCGACATAGTTGCGGTCACCAGATGCAGGTCCCCTCAGCATGCAGTGTAAAAAGAAATTGACATTGTTCTGGACTTAGTCGAAAATCAGTGTATAGAACATTGTTAGATAAAAATAGGACAGTTATAGACTGGTCTATAGACAGTAGACTATCTATAGTGTACAGTCTGTAGACGAAAGGAAATGGAGGTAGTTGTATACAGTAGTCTACAGAGAGTCTATAGACCGTCTATAGACAAAAGGAAATTGAAGCAGCTATAGACCGTAGTCTATAGAGTCTAAAGGCCGTCTATAGACGAAAGCAAATTGAGGCAGCTATAGACTTTAGCCAATAGACAGTCTATAAACTATCTATAGACGAAAGAAAATTGAGCCAGCAATAGACTTTAGTGTATAGAACGTCTATAGACGAAAAGAAATTAAGACAACTATAGACCTTGGTCTATAGAGAGTCTATAGACCGTCTATAGACGAAAGGAAATTGTGGCCGCTATAGAGCTTAGTCTACAAAGAGACTATAGACCCTCTATAGACGAAAGGAAATTGAAGCCGTTAAAGACTTTAGTCTATAGGCAGTCTATAGACAAAAGAAAATTGAGGCAGCTATGGACCTTAGTCTATAGCGAGTCTATAGACCGTCTATAGACGAAAGGAAGTTGAGGTAGTTATAGACTTTTGTCTATAGAGAGTCTATAAACAGCCTAAAGACGAAAGGAAACTGAGGCAGCTATATACCTTAGTCTACAGAGAGTCTATAGACTGTCTATAGAGGAAAGGAAATTCAGGCAGCTATGGACCTTAGTCTATAGAGAGTCTATAGACCAACTATAGACAAAAGGAAATTGAGCCAGCTATAGACTTTAGTCTATAGAGTGTCTATAGACCGTCTATAGACAAAAGGAAAAGTCTAAAGGATGGCTATAGAGTCTGTAGAAAGTCTATAGACCATTTTTATAAAGGATGATGCCAGTGTTGTATACTTTTGGGGGGGATGTGCCTCCTACACAGCATATTACATTCACTCCAGACAGTGCAGTAGCAATCTTCTGCGCTACATCACAAAACTTATTGACCCCTCACCCCAGCAAATAGTGCTTTTATTGTTATTTTATACATTCCTACAGTGCACACCCAGATTCATTCCTCAAGGCAGAAATTTGGGCGAGTTGGTAAGTATTCATGATTTTGTTCACAGCGCAACAAGAACAGGAAAGATGAAGACGAAAGAGTGACACAAACAAGGCGCATATATTCATCTATTTCTCCGTCAAGAAAGGTTTCTTCATCACAATCAAGAACTGTTAATGGACTGTTTGTTGAAGAAGGAATATGTATGAAAAATAACAAGTTGTCTGTAAATGTACATACACGCCTTGCTCGAATTCTTTGCCTCAATCTATCGGAAAGCTGGAACAGCTGATGAGCTGCGCTCAAATTTCGCGTTAGGAAGTAACGTAATCGTCGGCATTTTTTTTTGTCAGTCCATGGTGTAAGCAATATTCTCGTAGCGTGGGTCAGGCTCCGCACAGTGACATAGACAGGGCCCGCCTCTGTGCAAGCCGTGAAGAGCTATAGCTTGTAGCTCCAGCGTCACTTTTGGGACTGCTTTAGCATCTGAGCGCGTAGCTTCTCTATTCGTCCCCGTGTATATTTGCTTCTGTACAGTTTAGGTGTTATAAAAGTCAACTTCTTTTGTTCTTCCGTGTGCCATCGTCCGCCCATCGTCAGGCTGCCTGCTACGAGTCCAACTCCAAATAAACGAACACCTCGAAGGAAGCGAGGTGAGAAGAAAAAATAACCTGACGTCTTTACTGGCACTATGGTGCTTTGTAAAGCTCTCTTCTCCTTTAGCCAAAGGAAATGGACTGTGTTGAATACCTGCGCTCCCCATGCGGCGCTGTAGTTGTTCCAGTGCGCAGATAAAAACTACTGCCGCCAGGCGGGCACATTCTGCGTGTTTAGTTGCGAGCGTATGGGTGGAAAGTGTTCGCCTTGGGCTCTGGAAGGAGCTCAGCCAGCTGACGGATGCCACGTGCGGCGTTGACGCGGCGCACAAGCTCGTGCCTGTGAGAGCAGGCAGGTTGCATTAAAAAAGCACAGCGGCAGCGCCCATAAAATGCTTGCTTCTCCCGCTAAACTGTGTGCTACGGTGCTGGGATCGCGAGTTAGACTTCATAATAGCTTCCCTGCAGACCAACACCTATCTGTGACGTAAGCAAGACGCGGTGGCGCTGCTGTCGCCGGCTGGAACAACTGGGTTTGGTTTGATTTAGTAGGGTTTAACGTCCCAAAGCGACTCAGGCTATGAGGGACGCCGTAGTGGAAGGCTTTGGAAATTTCGACCTCCTGGGGTTCTTTAACGTGCACTGACATCAAACAGTACACGGGCTTCTAGAATTTCTCCTCCATCGAAATTCAGCCGCCGTGGCGAGGATCGAGCCGGCGTCTTTAGGGACAGCAGCCCAGCGCCGTAACCACTGAGCCACCGCGGCGGGATGGAACGACTAGGGGAAAACTTCGGCGTGAAAAGCAAGCTTAACTTCCATAGGGGTACATGATTACGAAAATTTGCGAAGCAGTTTTTTTATTTCACCGTGTAGCTTTGGTGTAGTCCTTTCGTGAAGACCCAAATTCATCGTATAACAAGTTCTCAAAGTATGAAGCGTCATTTTGATGGCGATGTACTTTTAGTACTGGGCGTTACGCGTGCGTGGGGGTGGTGGCTGGGGTGATGCGGAATGGCAGCGCGGCCCATTGAAAGAGATTTAAACAAAACTTTCAGCGATATTGTAGTGCGTACACTTCTAGCCGGAATGACAGATTTCGCCGATCTCTGCCCGAAGCCGCGGTCTCTAACGCGGGGCAATGAGGAGGTGGTGCACGATGGGATTCGAACCACCATCCTTCCGTTGCGCAGCCGGGCGTGCTAATGGCTACGCTACTTCTTGCCAACGCATATGTAGTTCTCCTCGTTCAGGACTCTGGAGAGTGCTTGCAGAAAGGCGTCGAATCAGACGGATGCCTCCCAAACGCCCTCCAGTGTCTCCAGCATTGAATATTCACAGACAATTGTGTACTTAACATCTTGACAACACATCAGTGGCACAGGCTGCAACACCGCACTTAAGGCTTTCGCCTAATCGCACTTTAGGTCAACAAAGTGCCCCTCTGAATTTATATCTTTCTTCGTCCAGGGGACCTTCTTTCGCGTGCTCTAGATTTGGCGATGTCGAAAGTACAGAGCATCATCTTTGCTCATGCCTTGTATCGCCTCACATATCTTTCTGTCCACAGTTTGCTTATTTTTTCTCTCTTCCTTACAATCCCACCGTTCATACCAAAGCAAAAACGAAGCAAAACAAAGTGCAGAATTGCGTAGAAAAGTATAGATGCTGTAAGCAGTGCTAGCACACCTGCTTCGCATTTGATTAGCAATGCGAATCGGCTGTAATTATTTTCTCGTCTCGCACAGGTCCGATGAAGGCGGCTGGTTTATAACAGCTGGCGAGTGCTTCGAAGAAGAGTGTGACAAAGTATGCTACATCATTTTGAAACAATTGTTTTCTTGTAAAACGCCGCGATAAATACGCGCTCTGCAACCGGATATACCCCGCAAGGCGATTTATCAGCTGGGTGCTTTCCCGATTCGCGCAAGATTCTCGCGCAGCTTGACATGCTTCAGCGTGCGCTAGGTCTGATTATTGATAAAGTAGTTGAAACTGGACCGCCTAGACAGCAATACCTGACAAAGAAGCTCTCAAACGCTGTGGCACTGCGTTAGCCGTCTGCTGCTGCGTGCGGTTCGTTTATCCTGTTGTTTAAGCGGTGTCTTCAATGCAAACATATCTACGGTGTCTAATTTGGTCAAGTAAAACTCTACTTTGGGCGAGTTGGTTCATGTTGAAAGAAAAACTGGTAATGCCGCAAGAAACGGCGACACAGATGCCAGTCCTGTCTTTTGTGTGCCTTCTGTGTCCCCGTTTCTTGCGCCATTACCAGTTTTTCTTTCAATGTGTCTAATTTGAATGGCAGTTCTTGCGACACATTACTAGCGCTAAAATACACACAAAGCACAGCGAGCAGAAGCACACAAGACAGACGCTAGCGCCCGTCACACATAGGACAGAGTACCGTCTGTCCTGGATGTTTTTGCTGGCTGTCCCTTGTGCGTATTTTAGCGCTAGTAATATTTCATAGCCTGTGAATCTAAAGCACTAACTAGCCCGACTTCATTCTTTGATTCTTACGAGGAAACGTAGCCCACGCGGCTGCATATCGGACTACACGAGAAGTCTGCGCGATTCGGGAAAACAACCAGCTGAGCGCTTTCTGAGTTTGGCCCGCTACACAAGACTCATTTATCGTGGTGTTTTAGAAATATTACTTCGAAATGTCTTACCATACTTTGTCGCACTCTGCTTCAAAAAGAACTCGCCAACTGTTAACACATTTCCGCAGCGGTGGCCTGGTTCATTTGCAGGACGTAGCCATGGCGTTTGCATGGCGCGGTTGATAGTAATAAGCGAGTGGGTGCGGGCACCCTAGTTCAACGCTCTACGCGTCAGGGTTGCTTACGGTCACCATTTCTATTTTGTTTGTATATTAAACACTTTTGTTTGAGCATAACTGAAAGCAGTAGTGCTCACGGCTTTCCTGTTCACTCAGCCGCGGTCCGTATTCTCCAGTATGCAATGAGATTACCGATTTTGTGCTGACTATGAAAGTGTTCGTGTTGTGGTTGAAATTGCGAACGGCTTTTATTCTTTGCGTAGAAGTGCTGTGAAGTGGGTTAAGTTTTTGGAATTCTGGCACGGCGCATGGCTCGCAACCCAAACAGTTTTCGCTAATATGACTTGGATAGTAACCGCACTAAAATAATTAGGAGTGCCGCTGGAGAACTAACGGAACAATGGGCCATATTGGAAACGGGATGTTAAAAGGCCGACAGGCTAAATTGCTTTACTTGGCCTACTTTGCCGAATTCCACATTATGTAACATATTGTTACGGGGATGTTACGGCCTGTATTTACGGTTGAAGGAACAAACAGCGCGACGAAACACGGACACACGTAGAAAAGACACACACACGAGCGCTGACTCACAACTGAAAGTTTATTCTGGTGGAAAGACCCTTAAATAGAAAACATGAGGGGGTGGGTAACAGGGCTGCTCAGCGATAACCGGTAATCAGTGTGGTCGCGTCACAGGATGACACAAAAACACAACAGGGAACAAAAGAAAGTTATAAGCGATAAAAGACGGTGTAAAGGGCCGCGTAACAGTGGTCAGGTAGGTAGCGCTCGTGTGTGTGTCTTTTCTACGTGTGTCCGTGTTTCGTCGCGCTGTTTGTTCCTTCAAATGCATTACCAACTAGCCCGGAACCTTGCTCTTCTGTATTTACGGCTTCGCTGCGATAGCCAGCACTCAACTAAGACTCCAAGGGCCCAGCTTCACACTGTCAGCGTCGTCGTTGTCCAGCGCATCGCCACTTCGTCGTTCGGGAATCATGCACGAGTCGAGTCCACTTATACAGTAAGCGGTTCACCGGCAACTTTATCCCCCTCGGCTGAAGGCAACGTACCGGTGCGTGTTAGTCGTGCGATGCCGAGGGTGGGTGATACGGCTATTGCGAACTACGTGAACGACTTCGGATGTCAGCGGAGCGGACGGGGACTTTGGGTGGAGCGTCGTGATTTCATAGGTTACGTCGGTCACGGCCCGTAATACACGATAAGAACCTGTGTAGCACGGCAGAAGTCTTTCACATAACCCGACACTAGGGGATGGGAGCCACAGCAAGACGAGAGATGCGGCAGGGTAGCGCACACCATGGTGCAGACCACCGTAGCGGTGTTTTTGAGTCTCTTGAGAGGCGGAGAGCTTGTGACAAGCAACCTGGCGGGCGGCGTCTGCTCGGGCGATAGCATCACGCGCATAGGTAGTAACAGGACCGGCCATGGACAGCCAAGTGTCGAAGGGCAGTAAGGGGTCTCCTCCAAAGAGAAGCTAGAAGGGAGAGTAACCAGCGGTATTATTGCGCGAAGAGTTATACGCGAAGGTGACAAAAGGCAAGCTGATGTCCCAGTCCCGGTGGTCGTCAGATACATACATGGCAAGAATGTCAGCGTGCGGTTAAACGCTCCTTAAGGCCTATCGTCTGAGGACGATAAGCCATGTTGAACTTGTGACGAACAGAGCACGAACGAAGTATTTCGTCAACAACACGGGAGAGGAAGCAGCGGCCACGGTCGGTAAGGAGTTGACGGGGAGCGCCATGGTGTAATATGACGTCGTGCAGAAGGAAGTCAGCGATGTCAATGGCGCAGCTGGTTGGAATGGCGCGAGTTATCACGTACTGCGTGGCATAATCAGTGGCGACGGATATCCACCTTTTGCCTGAGGAGGACTCCGAGAAGGGCCCAAGTCAACAAGCCCAACAGAAGAAAACGGGTCGGACGGAATGGGAATCGGCTGAGGTGCCCAGTAGGCAGAACGGGGGGCTCCTTTCGGCGCTGACAGAAGTCGCAAGCGGCTACGCAGCGTTGGACGGAGCGGTACAGACAAGGCCAGAAGAAACGCCGGCGCAGGCGGTCGTACGTACGGGAGCCACAAAGATGTCTAGCCGTAGGTGCGTCATGCTGCTGTTCGAGGATAGTGGAGCGTAGGTGTCGGGGAACCACTAGCAAGTGCTCAGCGCCATCAAGTCGCGTGTTGCGACTGTACAGCGTGTTCCCTTTCAGCAAGAACCTGGCCAGAGAAGTGTCATGCCGGTCTGTGCTGAGGCGGTTGATGAGAGAGCTGAGGGTGGGATCCAAGCGCTCTTCGTCGGCAATGTGGGAGAGGTCGGAGATGGAGAGGACACAGGCATCCGACTCACAGTCTGTAGAAGAAGGAGGATCGACGGGATAGCGTGACAGGCAGTCTGCATCTTGATGGAGGCGGCCGGACTTGCGAACTACGGAAAAGGCATATTCTTACAATCGCAGTCCCCACCGGCCAAGACGACCAGTAGGGTCCTGGAGAGAGGAGAGCCAACATAGGGCGTGGTGGCCGGTTATAGCAATGAATGGTTGACCGAGCAAGTATGTGCGGAATTTTCCAATGGCCCAAAGAAGAGCCAGGCACTCGGATTCTCTAATGGAGTGATTCTTCTCTGCGGAAGAAAGAAGACGGATTGCATACGCAATCACGCAGTCCTTGCCGCGTTGTCGCTGAGCAAGCATGGCGCCAATTCCGTGACCAGTTGCATAGGTGCGAAGTTCAGTCGGGGCAGACGGGTTGAAATGGGCCAATACAAGAGGGTTTGTGAGGACGGCGATAAGGCTGGAGAATGCAGTAGCCTGCTCTGGTCCCCAGGAGAAAGAACGCCTTTCTGCCACAGATTGGTGAGAGGGCGAGCGACGGCTGCGAAGTTCGGGACTAACTGAGGAAAGTAGGAGCAGAGCCCGATGAAACTGCGGACATCGCTGGACGGACGGGGACAGGGAAAAACACTGATGGCAGGAACTTTATCGGGATTGGGTTGTATTCCACTTGCATTGAGCAGATGGCCGAGATCTTTGAGATCGCGGCGGCCGAAAGTGAATTTTCTTAATTGAGTTCAAAACCGGCACGACGAAAAAGTGCCAAGATGGACGAAAGGCGAAGCAGGTTTGTTTCAAACGAGGGCGAGAAAACAATCCCATCATCTAAGTAACAAACACAGGTCGTCCACTTAAAGCAGCGGAGTAACGAGTCCACCATCTGTTCAAATGTAGCAAGGGCGTTACAAAGTCCGAAAGACATGATCTTAAATTGGTAAAGCCCATCAGGGGTGAAGAAAGATGTTTTCTCGGGGTCTCTAGCGTCAACAGAGATTTGCCAATAGCCGCTACAAAGGTCGATGGAAGAAAAGTAGCGGGCGCCATGTAAACAGTTCAGGGCATCATCTATGCGCGGAAGGGGGTAGACGTCTTTCTTCGCGACTTTGTTGTGATGCCGATAGTGGATGCAAAACCACCAACTTTGGTCTTTCTTTTTCACGAGCACGACAGGAGATGCCCAAGGGCTGTTGGAAGGCTCGGTTATTTCGTTGGCCCACATCTTGTCGACCCCCCGCTAGATGACCTGGCGCTCTGGTAGCGACACACAATAAGGCCTCCGGTGTATAGGTGAGGCATCGCCGGTGTTAATCCGATGAGTCACTACCGATGTTTGACCCAGCGGAGCAGGAGCAAAGTAAAAAATATCGGTGTAGGACACCAAAAGGTTTTGAAGATCCTGTGCGTGCTCGGGGCTCAGGTCACAAGCAATCATCTCAGAAAAGGATTGCGGAACGTTGGCCGGGATGCCGGGCGCTTGCGAGACAGTAGAATGTCCAGGTGTGAGCAGTGACGGTACAGTCGGTGAGAGAAGACAAAATAGCAAGCGATATGCCAGCAGAAAGAACTTGTGCTGACAAGCTGAAGTTGAGGACAGGAAGGTAGGTGCTATTTTGTAACCAAGCTTTGTAATGTTATGCAAGCAATTCATTATTCTCGTGTCAACGTGTAGTAGTATCACCTGTTTTTTGCGGGTTTTGTATGGGGAAGCATATGGGCGCGAACACGGCGAAGCAATCTCATTCATCGTGTCCGCTCTGGAGGTGTATGTTTGGCGCATTTTGTATTTGCGCCAATTGGTGAATCGATTGATGTTTCTTTTTCGTGAATGGAATGACCCTTTTCTACGAACTGTACGTCAGGTTAGGTTGGGCAGGGTTTTGCAAATTCAGTTGTTAGTTTGGCTACTATACAAGAGAGAGTTTTTGTCTTCCTAAGACATGGCTTGTCGCGTCTTGCAAGCGCGATTTTCAATCGAATATTTATCAGCTGTCTCACGAAAGAATTTTTATAAAAACCTGTCTGATGTCTTTGTTCCGGTGCCATTGTACAGGCCGTTGTGCTGCGTAGGTTTATTTCAGACATAGCCAGAACGAGTGAAAAGCATGGCTGTCCAAAGTGGAGTTAAAAGTTTCTTTTTCAAGTTCGATACAAACATTCTTGAAGTGAAGACGTATCTAGAAGAGAAGAGCTTTTTGTGCCTGAGAGAAATCATTGCGTCATATGTCGAAATCCGGAAACTCCGAAACTCATTGTATTATGCCATTATCAGCCTTCATTCGCACTTTCCCTTTCCTCCCCTTCCTTTTCCCCAGTACCCCACCGCGGTGGCTCAGTGGTTACGGTGCTCGGCTGCTGACCCAAAATACGCGGGTACGATCCCTGCCGCAGCGGCCGAATTTTGATGGAGGCGAAACTTTAGAGGCTCATGTACTGTGCGATGGCAGCGCACGTTAAGGAACCCCAGGTGGTCTAAAGTTTCCGGAGCCCTTCACTACGGCGTCCCTCATAGCCTCAGTCGCTTTGGGACGTTAAACCAAACCAAACCTGCCTTTCCCCTGTGTGGAGTAGTAGGCCAGGGCCATGGTACCACCGGCCGAGCTCTCCCCTTTCTCCTCTCGTTAAAATCCCGTTGTCTCTCCTTCCAACGCTCGATTAAAGAAGACTAACCGCCGGGTACCCACCGGCTATACAAATTTGCAAGCTTCCCTTAGCCTGGTGCTCGGCTTAAACGGGCTAAATGCTTGGGAGATAGGTTTTTGGCCCCCCTTTGAGTACACGAACATACATCGTGCCATGGTGCTCTTTGGCCGCAGATGCTCTTCACTTTTCACTTTCAGGAGCTGTTAGCAAACCGCCGCCTCCATACTCTGTTCAACGAGAAATGTATTTCTGAAAGGTTTGCTTAAATCTATTTGTACCCCAAGCCGGCAGTCTTTCTCGTGCGTAGGTGTTCTAAGTGCAGATAGCTTTCGAAACGGTGCTTAATAATTTCAGAGCCCCTTCTAGGATGAATATTGTTGTTCTTCATGAAAGGATTACATAATAGGTGCACGGCTAAATCAGAAAAGTTCATCGAAAACTTTTCATTCCATGCACTCCTATAAGCGTTAAGCCTACTCTACACACCCCGTAGCACCCACTTCCGCCGACGGCGCTTTGTTTGTAAACACGGTGCTGATCTATATCAAGAATAGAATAACCGAATGATTCCACTCTTTCCTGGGCTTTTGAAAACGTGAGCGTGGAGTGGTCTGGTTTATGGTTTATGGGGGTTTAACGTCCCAGAGAGACTCGGGCTACGAGGGGTGTCGTAGTGAAGGGGTGCGGAAATTTTGACCACTTGGAGTTCTTTAACTTGCACTGACATCGCACAGTACATAGGCCTCTAGAATTTGGCCTCCATAGAAATTCGACCGCCGCGGCCGGGATCAAACCCGCGCCTTTCGAATCAGTAGCCGAGCGCCGTAAGCACTGAGCCACCGCGGCGGCTCGTGAGCATGAAATGCATTATGAATGAGCAACTGGCAGCGATATGGTGAAACAGGAATTCCGCCCCTCAAGCATCCAATACTACTACTTCTAGCGGTGGTGACATCCATAACTTCTAATCCTGGCTAGATGGACGCTTCCAGTTAATATGCTCGGGTAGAAATCCGGCTCACCAGGCTAAATAGAAGAGACATCGGGAATAGTTGAAAGATTTTCTTTGCTTTTTTTTCTGGAGGGGGGGGGGGGGATGAGGATGATATTCATTTTCCACTCCGGTGGTGAACACGTGTAGAAAGCAAGAGGCAGACACAGTGGTACAGCTTGCGGCTTAAGGTGAGAAGAAACCGTTGGCGGTGTTTTCTTACACTGACAGCGTGTCCCGCCGGATTAAGACTGTGTCGCACATTGGATAGCACGCTGCATTCGTAGAGCAGAAGCTCTACCCTGTCCTTCTGGCAGTACAGATAAGATATGGTTTTATCGGGTTTCATTTCATTTCATTACCCTAAAGGCCCCGGGGTCATTACATAGGGGGGGGGGGGGGGGTGTCATCACAAACATCATTAAATCATTACATTTTCTCATTGCATGACAAGAATTAATCGGTTTAAAAAATACAGTAGGTTCGACGTACACAAGTACATATAAAGATGTACACACGAATGTAACATATGCATGATATTTTGGGGGCAAATGTAGGCGAAAAGAAAACAGACAACATTGAAGCAAAGGAGGTAAAACAGCTCGCATTCGGGTCAGTAATTCTGCATAATCACTTAGATGCGTGACCACACTATGTGCACATTTTTCGTTGCTCGTGACAGTACCTTCGAGAAGTCCATTCCATTCACTAATGGCAAGATGAACAAATGATAATCGCAATAAACCGGATGTCCAGAAGCGACTTAGACTATGAAGGACGCCGATTGGGAGGGTTCCAGAAAATTTTGACCACCTTTAGCACTGTAAAGTGCACTGGTATTGCACAGTGGACGAGTGTATAGCATGGCACCTCCATCGAAATACGACCCCCGCACCCAGGATCAAACCCGCACTTTTAGGGTTAGCAGCCGAGTAGCTCACCACTAAGCCACCGCGGCGTCTTAAAGACACGGGCGGATGGGAGTAGTGTATTAGGGTGCTCGATCAAAACAGGAAACGGTTTGCGTCATGCATAATGAGGAACTCAGGACAGCTATACATTTTTGTATGACTTGCAGCACTCTAGTTCGTACACTGTCCGAACGAATTTATGCGTCGTACTATTTTGTCAGGAACACGCCAGCACCTTCCAAGCAAACCGTTCCGCAAATCTTGACAGCGGCTGGCCCCTGCGACTCCCTAACATGATTTCGCTTCATCCCAAGGACACGCTCCCGAAAAAACTTGCGGATCGTTTTGATTCAAAAAAAGACATAGTCTGCCAATTACACTCTACTCAGCCTGCTTGACCATGGAGTCGCTAATTTATTCCCGCACATTTAGCACTTGATGCGCGTGGGCTTGTCTTATGGGCTCTGTACATGTTTAGTATTTTCCAATGAAAGTTTCATGTCTGTGTCTAGCGTTGTGTTTACTGGTAATGTTTTCTCTGGGTGCGCAACAGAAATGCTCCAACGCTGCACTCGCTCCCAAAAGCGCATCGCGAGTGCCACTCGACATCTGTGGCAGGCCAGTTACTCGGCCCCGTCAGCTTGTTCCTACGGCCTTCCCAACCTCAGCAACGCGGCAATGTCATTTTTATTGAGGGCAATTTTTGCTGCACCGGCCGAAAAATTCAATTACTCTGAGTTGCTCTAAGAGAAAATCGAAATGAAATTCCTATTAACATGTACTCGAATTATGGTTTCCGCCGTCACTGACATGGTGCAGTACACGTCTGACGCAATTCTTAACGAACTCACTCACTTGCACTTGTGCCGCTCGTGTGCCGTGCTGCGTTGAGCAAAAAAATGTGACCCTGGCCGTCGAGGCAGGATTTGATGAACAGAGCATAAACACAGCGACTGAAAAGTATATATCTTTCTGCTCCATTCGTCCGATCTCTCTGCGTTGTGGCAAGGGAGTGAGTACAATCTATTAAGCTCTGCTAAACCACTCTCCAATCCAGCCAATCAGGCATTGTGCGTTCGTGGCTTACTTTCGCTTGTTGGTTTTATTCACCCTCCTTTATATTTCGTAGCAATCGAATCGGACAAGATTTAGAACAAAGAATGTGTGATACTGTCCTTTAAACCTTTATAAAGCGGCCGTCTTTTCAGGGTATGCGAGTTGGGAATGTGCGTAAAAGTTAGTGCGCAAGCTAAGCTTTGATAAAATAGGGAAATTTCCCGCACGAACACCGGTCATTAAAGAACCGAACTCAATGTAACAGTTCAGAGTGGCTATAGGTATTTGTCCTGGCGCAATGTTTCGCACTTCTATTGAGCACTTCCTGTAGCAGTGAATTTCTTGTGCGTAGCCGCATTAATAATATTCTTTAGTGTTTTATCAGAGGCACGGCACAGGTGTTAGCAGCTGACGGAGAATTCATGGTCACATTAACTTTTACCTGCTCAGAAAACCTGCTGGGTCGCAATCGCAGTTCGGCTGTTCTAGGCTGGACGACTGACATGCACTTCAGGTGAGCCTTTTCTCTCTTGAGCTTGTTTTAAGCAAAGTCAATCTTCCACTCTTTCAGCGCTGCCGTGTTCTTCATGGCTAATTATTTCCCAACGCACAGTTAATGCTTCAAGGTTCTTGATCCCTTGCCCAGTGGTGACTACTGGGAGCTTTGGTCAAATTAATTAGTAGTTTAACGCCGAATAAATGAAGATATGATATGAACTGCTTAGCAACGTCCAATGTATAGTATGCATTCGCGAGCAAGTTTGCTGTATTGTATTGTATTGTATTGTATCGTATTTGTCTCTTGAAGTCATTTGCTCCACTGGGACACGCAATACTGAATCCGGTATCCGCCATATTGAGGGAGTGCAACAAAAAATTCTTTCTGATTTATCAACAATGCCTACACAATGCACGTCTCAGGTAGCAGTCTTGTTATCCTCTCGGGCATTCTAAAGCTCGATGAGCGTCGCAAAACAAACCAAGTAATTCTACTCTTTAATAAAATTAATAGCAATAACAGACTAGATTTTTTTGCGTAGATGCACTACGATACCACCGGACTCTATCGAGGAAAACACAGCAGAAGACCTCTGGTGCCCCAGTGCAGAATCACCGCATAACGACTCTTTTCCTAAAACCATTTTCGAACACAAAGAGCTGCCTTTAAAGGTGCCACAGTCGAAATGTGTGGAAATATTTCTGCTTGCTTACCATCTTAGTCTGTGATTGCATTTGTTCTGATTTCGTTTTCTGCCATGGGAATCCTTGCCGCGTGAATCCTTGCCGTGTGAATCCTTTGCCGCGTGAATCCTGTGTGAATCCCTTATCTAGTTTGGAAACGTCAGAAGAGTGTGGAGAAATTTGCACAAGCCTTGCTATTGATGTATATTTTTTTAATCGTTTTTCAGTTTATTTTGCGTTGAAACTCGATGCATACCACCACGCGCCTGTTTAGCCATGCACGTTGTACTTTGTCCGCTGCTACTTTGGGAGCTGAAAGGCGGCTGGTCGTACTGCAAAATAAAATCAAGCGTTTGCGTGGACAGTTGCTAAACGCATTGAGGACGCATTATGACACGCAGTCTCAAATCCAAAAGTAAACCGGCATGATAAACCTTCATGTCATCGCATATTCATGTCTTCGCCGCGAATGACGGGAAAGTGCTGCAGCGTACAAAGTAGACTGTGCGAACACATCTGATGTAGCAGATGCCTGAGTACTTTGTAAAACGTGCTCGCCTGCCACGTGCTCGTGTAAAACGTGCTCGCCTGTGGCGACTGTCTACAGAGAACGAAGTCGCACGTCCACTTCTACTCTGGCAGCTAAAAGGCACCTGGCAGTACTGCAAAATAAAATGAAGTTTCGATAAACTAATCCATGATAAAAAGGTAGCAAATAGGTTCCGATAGATAAAGTCAATTGGCAGCGCACCCTTACGACGTGCGGCGTGTTCATACCATTGACTTTCGAAAGTAAAAGAAAAGTGATTTGAAGTCAAGAAAAGTATGCTTCTAGTGTCATTCCGTTTGTTTACGAAGCTAAATCTCAATTTTTTCTTTTAACATCGCCTATTATGTGAGATTTAAAATGCTGCTTGCGATACAGAGCACTCACACGCTTCTGCTGTTGCTCAAGATAAGCCATGAAGAGATGCATGTTGTGAAAACGTTGTCGTTCGCTAAAAATTAAAAAGTAAATTACTCACCTGTGATAAAACAAAAACTATATTCATGGTTTGGTTTATGGGGATTAACGTCCAAAAGCGACTAAGGCTATGAAAGACGCCGTAGTGGAGGGCTCCGGAAATTTCGACCACCTGGGGTTCTTTAACGTGCACTGGCATCGCACAGCACACGGGCCTCTAGAATTTCTCCTCCAAAGAAATTCTAGCCGCCGCGGCCGGGATCGAACCCGCGTCTTTCGGGTCAGCAGCCGAGAAAAACTATATTCATGCGACAACAGTGATTAGATCTGAGCTCACCGGCTTAGCGCGTAATCAGCGACAGCTAATTAGCATTAGTGACCTAGAGGTCTGGAGCGGTAGGTCCATTTCGGTGTTTCACAGGCGTCTGCCAGGTTGGGCGTCTCACAGGTCCGTTTTGTCGTATATAGGTGAACGTTATTTGTGATGGTAAAGCTTTATAATAATAAAGGCAAGGAGGATAAGAGCTTAGGGTCACCTTGAGATGTCCTGCGTGGGCCCTCACGATAGCGTCATGGCCCAGCTGACCGTCAGGTGTTGTGTCTCCGGACCTGAAGTAAGCAACGCATTCTCCCACTCATTTATTCGGCCTTCTTCGTTTTCAGCTCAATCGATTTCCCGGAACATTTCATAGACTCTGGGCTGGCTTGTTCAAAACAGTCTTGTTCCCGGGGTTGTTTTATTCGCTTATTTTGAGGAAAAGAAAGCCGAATTACAAGCTTCCTGCGTGAGTGGACACATCACACGAACTGCGAGGTGGATGTTTTGTTCACTTACAAATTGAGTCAGTTACGCCCCTTTCCTTGCCTTAAAGACCACTGGAGTATAAACCCTCCGTTGGTTCAGAGGAAAGGAAAGCGCATAACTGGCTCCCTGAGTCAGTGGACAGTTCAATCGTGCTTTGAGGTACCATCTTTGTCAAAAGTAACCAGGTTTGCTTCTAGCTTGTATAGTGGAGCCCTTGTGGCTTTCCTAAAGATCAAAACGTGTTGAAAGTAAGAAGACCCCCATTCCTTACCTTTAACGACCATTTAAGCTTCAGGGAAGTTGTAAGGGCTCCACTGTACGAGCTAGAAGCAAACCATGACGCCTGGTTGCTTTTGACAAAGATTGTACGTGGCGGTGGTGAAAACATTTATTACGCTATGAAGGGCCAGGAGCTATGCTTGGATCAGCCCGTAAGGGACTGCTCCTTACAAGCACTTGGTAAAAGTCCCTAGTTTGGGACGCCATTGGTGGTGATGTCCGCCTGACGCGTTACGCGTAACACGGCGGCCGTTGTACTCCCGAAATTGCTGCTACCAAATGGCGTGTACAAAGCTAGCACAGCTTTCGCTGCAAAGCAAGAGCGCATGCACATGGTTCTGCTGCACACAATGTTTTATTGACAACTGGCTGTCGTCCACCGACCCCTGCCGCTTTTGTAGCCGCCTGGCAGAGAAGAACGGGGCGCCCTGTTCCGCCCTCACAGCAGAGCAGAGTCAAGAGGGCCATAAATGTTGGCCCCAGCGAGAAGCACTGTGATTCAGCGTCGAAATTTAGGGGCAGCATGTGCTCGCTGCTTCCGTTGCCACCCGGGTCGCGTGTTAGAGGGTACACAGTATGCAAACATCTCCAGGCTGCGTCTGCTCACCACATCGCTTGGCCACGGGAATATGCGGCAAGGGGCGCAAGTCCTCCAACCACTTCGTTCTCCGCACAGATCGACACACTGCACTACTGCTGATGTTTGGGAGTATTTGCCCAATTGGGCTTAAAGCACGGATAATCAATGCAGTGGACACTTCCTAAAATGGGCGTACTCTTTGCTTGCTCGTTCAGACAGCCTTTCCACGAGCACAGGATCTCGCACCAGGTATTAAAATATTAAAAATATCCCTCGAGCACTGTTTCATATACTCTGCAACGCAAGAATTTGTTCACAGATATAACGCGACATCTGGCTGTCCTTTAACTGGGTGGACTGTGCTGTAGTCTTGCATCTGTCGTCTACAAAACAGCTATTGCCACACCTGCCTTGAATAGTATTTAAATATTTATTTATTTATTTATTTATTTATTTAATTTATTTATTGAAACTATTCAGACACTCCACTTACATGGGAGCATGTGTGGCTGCGACAATATCGGTGAACTTAGAAAGTATTACAGCACTAACAACGATTCAAGAAAACCTTCACAAAAAAGGGAGCGAGAGATACTGAGCAGAATACACTTGATTTGAAAAAAAAAGGGGGAACCTAAGCAATTCTTATAATGTCGAAACACGAGAGCACTGCCTCATCGCTGAGTTGTCGTCGCGGACATGGGTGGTGAACATTGTTTTCGCTGCAGCTGCTCGCTTTGCATGTTTCGCTGCGTTGAGATGGTCGCTTTCTTGATCGGTAGTGAACTGCCGCTTCCGGCCACGCTTGGCTGTCGCACCTTACAATGCAGACGCCAGCGATTCAACTTGGATGTTGAACGCTCCACAGCGCCGCAACATTACTCGCTGAAAGCTGAAGACCAACTGACGGCGGCGGCGGGAACTTTCTGTTTTGTATAATCTCTAGCCGCGTTTACATTCCACAGTGGCTTATTTTGTTTCTTTGCGTATCACGCGGAGGTGACACGCCGCTGTTTGCACGTACCACACCAAGTCAGGCGGGACGGTTCATCTCGTCCAGTGCATGCGGCGGAGCAGGCTAGTCGTTCCATCTTGAGCCTGGTCTATTTTGTTATCTGAGTAAGGGGGTGTTATATAGCGGCCCCAGGGAGGAGGAGAGGCGCCCCAAAACCTCTTTCCATTCATCGCGGAAGTCGACTTGCCCTTTTCGGATGGACACAGCCGTATCGATGGCTATGACGTCACTCGTGCGCGCCACCTCTGCCCTATGTTCCTGCGAGGCGTGGCTGCTACGGATTTTCGGCTACGGCGGGGTTTTCGCACAAAGAGGCAAGTAATGCTCTTGCATTAAAAGCGTTTACAAGTTTCGAACTGTTTCACAGCTCATTCATACTTATGAAGAAAACGTAATTCCTATGTGCTTCTTAAGTATCAAGGTACCAATGTGGGCTAGTTGTGTACATCAGACATAGCTTCACCAGCGAAAGTACGAGACATAAGGAAAAAAAGAACACAGGCCAATGCTGGTCAGCGTTGTCCTGTGTTCTTTTTTTCCTTGTGCCTCGTACTTTCGCTGGTGAAGCTATGTCTTCTTAAGTATTTTCGACGTCAAAGAGCACGTGGCGATGAAGAATCTGTGTCGAAATGATTGCTTGGTTCTGAGGGGATATGTATGACCACAAAGTGCCCCGTGTTTACTAACATAAAAATATGATCCTCGTTAATGGTCCATGTATCCGCCATGTGCTGGGCTGGATGAAAATCTAAGCGAGTCAGAAAATGCAACTTAATGTTTTTCTTGCTCACGAAAAACAGGGCCAATTTTTTTCTGCACGTCCTGAAATCGTTCAGGCGCCATTTTTGGGAGAAAACGAAAAGTAGGCTTGTCTGGCTTTCAGCTCAACATCCGTAGATTGTACATGGCGCGATAATTTAGCGTGCCAATATAACAAAATACTTCGTGTGCCCTTCGTACCTTCTTGGCGGTTGCTGATGCACATTCCTGAAAAATTCAGGAGGGCGCTTTGTTGACCTAAATCGCGGTGAGGCGAAAGCCTTTAGCGCGGTGTTTCTGCTTGTGCCACTGATGTGTGGTTAAGATGTTAATTAAGTACACAATAGTTTGTCAATCTTAAGTGCTGGACACATTGGAAGACGTTTGGGAGGTATCCGTCTGATTCAACGCCTTCCTGCAAACGCTCTCCAGCGTCCTAGACAAGGAGAACTACATATGCGTTGGCAGGGCGTCGCTAATCTATTAGTACGCTCGGCTGTGGAACTGAATGATGGTGGTTCGATTCCCATCGTGTACAAAGGTTTTTTTTTTCTGGTGTGACAAGAAAAATTGTGGCACCTCTGCTGACAACCTTCTGCTGACAACTTTCTGACGACAACGATGAGGCATTAAAGGCTTTCGCCCTAATAGTGCACGGCTGAACAACAAAAATTCCAATAAGGAAAGGTGTCAGGCAGGGAGACACGATCTCACCTATGCTATTCACTGCCTCTTTACAGGAGTATTCCGTGGCATAAAATGGGAACAGTTGAGGATACGATTCAATGGAGAATACCTAAGTAATTTGTGATTCGCTGAGGACATTGCCTTGCTAAGTCACTCAGGACATGAACTGCAAAGCATGATCAATGAAGTAGACAGGCAGAGCTGAATGGTGGGGCTAAAAATTAATATACAGAAAACAAAAGTGATGTTCAATAGCCTAGCAAGGGAACAGCAGTTCGCAATTGGTAGCCAGGTGCTGGAAGTAGTAAGAGAATAAGAAAAAAAAAGGGAGAACAGGTAGTGACAGGCAGGTAGTGACCTCTGATCCGGATCTTGAGAGGTAAATAACTACAAGAATAAGAATGGAATGGAGCGCATATCGCAGGTTCTCTCATATCACGAATGGAAGGTAACCATTATCCCTCAAGAGGAAAGTATACAACAGCTGCATCTTACTGGTACCCACCGACGGGGCAGAAACGCGGAGGCAAACAAAAAAGGGTTGAGCTTAAGTTAAGGACAACGCAACGACCTATGGAAAGAAAAATGACAGGTGTACAGTTAAGAGATCGGAAGCAGGCGGAGTGGGCGAGGGAACAAAGGCACATTAATGATATCCCAGTTGAAATCAAGAGGAAGAAGTGGGCTTGGGCAGCGCATGTAATGCGAAGGCAAGATAACCGCTGGACATTAAGGGTAACGAGGTGGATTCCAAGAGAAGGCAAACGTAGCAGGGGGCGGCAGAAAGCTAGGTGGGCGGATGAGATTAAGAAATTTGCGGGAATACGGTGGCCGCAAATGGCGAAGGACCGGGTTAATTAGAGATACATGCGAGAGGCCTTTGCCCTGCAGTGGGCGTAGTCAGGCTGATGATGATGATGATGATGATGATGTTGAGAAACAAGGCAAGTGTTATGTTTTAAAAACAGCTGAGAGCGCACTTGTAATCCCAATAAGAGCTGAATGCGATTGAGATCTCGGGCGGAATTTCTTAGCGCTGCGGCGTATTCCGCGCCCTCGTAGTTCTGGCGGCCGCCGCATGCCGGCGCCTGTGCGACATGTCAAGTAATTTTTTTTTTATTTCTAAAACAAAAACTTGCACATTGAAATATACACATTGGTATAGGGAAGTAACCAAGGGCTAGTTTCTAGCCCATCACAAGAAAATAGAGCACAGTTGCACCACACGAAGACGAACACTTTTCGTATTCACAAAACGGTAGTCAGAAACTTATACAACTTTCTGAAAAATAAAAAATACAAACAAAAGACATTTACAAAACATTTGTAGGTTCGAAAACAATTCCCACCGTAACTTCATATAATCATCTGGACTGCTCTGAGGGATCGTATGAAGTTTGTTTTCGTCTTAACATCACTGAGGTGCCATTCCAGAATACAGGTTCATTTAACTCTAATATTGTTGTTGTTAAGTATTGCAAAACACGGATAAACTGATATAGTTACGGCTAGCACCAACACTCTCCCTTTATGCATTTACACCAATATTATGGAAAAGTGCCTCATCGAAATGCAGCATTTTATGAATTGTCTGGTCTTCCTTTAAAATATACATGGAGTGAAAAGATAGAATGCCGGTCCACTTGAAAAGTAGTTTGCAAGCGTCGGTACATTTTTAATGGGCAATGATTCTTATTGCTCTCTTCTGCAATCGGATGAGTCACTGGATAAGTTTTCCGACTACCGCGTTCCTTTGCAGCCCACTGCCACGTTGAAAGATATTCTGGGGTGTAATGCAATAGCGTGTAATGCAGTTGGGTTCCTAACCTGCAGTATAAGGTGGCGGCAAAGACCCCCTAAACTATTTTTGTGAACGAAAGTTCATAAGTGGTCGAGAGGCAGTGGCCTGAGCCCTGCTTGATGTTTTGTTTTTGTTTTCAGTCCAACTGCTTTTTTTTTTTTTGTTCAGAGTCTTACGTTGTGGTGGTGAAATGACGTCGCGACGCTGCACACCAATGAGAAATAGCACTGTAAAGTCATTCTGCCGTATTATGTGACCGTGGTGGAGTGTTTGAATTACCCGCGGCAGGTCCTGTAACCAATAAGGAATCGCGTTGTCAGCTACGGGGTCTTCGCTGCCGCCAGCTGAAACGCTATGTCGTTAAAATTCCTGCTGCCAAGGGCCGTTGCTCACGATGTGCATCCATGCAGGAAAGCTTGGGCTCACTTTTTTAGCTTGCGATGCTTGCTGGCACTGCGTGTATCGGTTCCGACTTCAGTGGCGCAATTCGGGGAAAGCCCGGCTTTCGGTGTGCGCATATTCTGCTATCCCGAGGCTGCCTCTAGACTGCTACATCGGGAGTCTCAATACAACAAGTACTCGCGTATGCTTGTCTGGATAACACTTGAGGTATTCTATCGCAACCCAGATCAATTTCAAGCAATGTCACCCACTCGAACAAACATTTTCACCGTGAGCATTTCACTGAAGGCCAGCCACCTTCTGAAACACCGGAAACAGGTGCAGCAATGCGGGAAAAGGGCGCATTGACTACGGAAAGTGAAAGTGAGCTCACCTCCAGAGCGAACGGAAACCCTCTCGCCGCATAAAACAGCTGTGCACAAAGCAGAGCGGGACGCCATCAGGAGGGAACTAACGTCTGGGTAGCTGAAGGCTTTGTGGGCTTTCTAGAAAGGCAATAGAAGTCAGAAAATAGTTTCTCCTTCGGTTTGGAAATGGTGGCTCGGAAGGTGGTCCCACTGTCGGCTCCAGAGCTCATCGTTGCGTTTTACCAGTTTGCGAACGAGCAGGCGCCTAGCAGGTTGCTGGATAACTGCGTTGAAGTCCATGAAGGCAGTGCGTAAGCACGGGGGTCATTCACAGCAGCCTCTAGGGTGCCATGTAGATTGTTGACGCGGGAGAAGTAAGCACAGTGCATTGCATAATGAGGTGCCGCGCACGATGTGTTTCTTTCGGGCCCTGCGCCGAGCGTAAATAATGACAACGCACACCGCCTTTGTGTGCTGTTGACAAATCTGAGCATCAGGCAAAAAGCTCGAGGATTCGCCGCCGCACTTTAGATTTATCGTATCAGAGGCACACCATGAGGCGAGCAGAAATTACCGCATGTGCAACAAGGCTAACGGACAGCAGCACAATAATCAGGGCAGTGTACCGCGCCGCTAAGCTGCTACTTGGTCGCAGTTTTTCTAGGAAGCTCAGTATACTTCTTGGTATTCTTTGCGGGAAGCGTGAGAGTCACGTGACTGAGTGAGGTGTGCGCTCTGAAAGGTTACAGTAACTCTACGCTGATGGTTCGTTTATTCTATATGAAGAACTTCCCTTATTGGTTTGAAAAAATCGGCAGTGGCTTAGCTCAGCTATGCCAGGATATGCGTAGCGAGAGGCACGGTACATCCCTGGTTACGTCTAGTTGTTTTGCTTATCGTCATGGTCCGACGACTCCAGTTTCTCCCGTCTCCTACGCCGCACAGCGTCGGCCTCGCTCTCCTTGGCTGCCATGACAGTGTTTTTTAAGCATGAAATGCTTTTAGCTCCCGTTTTCAGCAGTGTGGTGACGTCACGCCGAGACAGAGAGCCAACATCCGGGCACTGAATTCTACTCATCCGGGCTCTGAAACGAGAACATCTGGGCACCGTACGAGATTTAACGAGTTTCAACGAGACTCTCTAAGCCCTCCTACGGGACCGGCATACAAGCGCCTGTTGCTCTCCAAATGAGTCACAAAAAATAACTGCTGCAAGTGTCTTCTCAATGTTCATCAAGATATCACTCGAGCTGTGCATTTGATAATGCACGGAATTATAATTTCCGATTTCTAATAACGCGTGCGAAAAGCACATAAATGCCACGATACACTTCGTTGTCAAACGTGCTCTCTTAGGGGCTTCGCGCATCGAAGCAAAGCCGCGCAGGCGCACAGGGGCCCGGGGGAGGAGCTTCGTGTCGTCTGCTACCGCGCTGGCGCGCACCTCGCTTGCACCTCGCTTGAGGTGCGCGCAGCGCTGTAGCAGACGACACGAAGCTCCTGCCCCGGGCCCCTGTGCGCCTGCGCGGTTTTGCTTCGATGCGCGAACGCGCCGGATCCACTGGCGCGGAGCTGTGTTCGCACTTAGAGTGGACCACCCTGTACATTGTTGTCAGGCCTGCGTCTCGTCGTGCCCGCGTACGCTTCTGCATCGTCCTGGATTTCAATGCCGCCACCGTCACAGCTGCTTAAGCCGAGCAATGGAGCCTGTGTTAGGCCCGTAAACATTTCATGCTTACTCTACTCTCGGTTACGGGAGAGGCGCAATTTTTTTCCCACCGCCGCATCACCCTCACTTATACACCGCGACCCTCCTCCTCCCCTTGCTGCGCATGCGGAGTAGAGCACGGCGCGCCAGCTGCGTGTCGCGTATGCGCAGTCTCTCTCTCGGTCGGAGGCGGGCGGCGCGGTGAGCCAGCTGCGCGGCTGTGACGTCACCCCGCTCCTCGCGCATGCGCGCTTGCAATGTGCGCTTTAAAGAAGCACACATCCATTAGATTCTCTTAAGAACATTGTAAAGGTTTTTATTTTTTACTCTTTTCGCAAAACAACCCCAGAGGAACAGGTATTATTAGGGTGAGCAAAAGATTTTATAAACTTCATTCACATTGTTACGTCACGCCACTTTAGCATGCAAACTGTTCTATTTTTTAATAACCTGTAAAAAAAGAGAAATGTTGGAAACGTTTGCCCTGGAGGCGTATTCCCTATAATAGTAGTTGTGTTCTTTTCAAGATGAATGTTAACGCTGCCAGCGAAGATATGTAGGCGCGCAGATTTCTAATTTGTAATGGGAAATAGAGTAAGCGACTTCAATATTCCTAATTTTTGCCTTAAAGCTTATGAAGTAAGTTTCTCTTCCCTGGCATTTCTCTGGCTTAATAACGACCAGCCAAGTTCGCTGCTTAGCACTCAGACTCAGCAGACGATACGGAAGTGTAGGGGGAGTAGCAACAACATTCTGACATTTCGCGATTGCATCTAAGTGAAAAGAGTAAATCGGATCCCACACAATGCAGCGATACCGCACAATAGGCCTCACATAAGCATCATACGCGGACTCCTTCACCGCATTACATGTTCCTGAAACACTGTTCGGAAGCTGAGTGATCTCGCGGCCTTCTCAGTTTCAGTACTACGTGAACAGTTCGTATACCAACCAAATGATCAGCCAGGCTTTCGTAAAGCGTACTCGCCAATAGGCCGCATTAACGCTATCAACCACATGAAAGAGATATGCGCAGAGTCTAACGAAACCCTATACATATCCTTTATACATTACGGGAAAGCATTTCAGTTCGTCAAATCTTCAGCATATATGAATAAATCACGGAGTCATGATGTAGAAGAGCCTTATGTAAAACTTCTGGAAGCCATCGAAAGCATGTTTACAATACTATATTACTGTTTAACGTCGGCAATAAAACTCCAGTTACAAAGTATGTTGCACAAGGAGACGCTATATCGCCAAAGATATTCGCCGCTTTTTTAGAGGAGGGATTGTGAGGCCCAGATTGGGAACAGTTGGGGATAAGAGTAAATGGAGAATACCATTGTAATCTTCAATTCGCTGATGGCATTGCTTTGGTAAGTCACTCAGGAGATGAGCGTGAAACGTGAAAACTGATTTGGACCGGCAGCGCACTACTGTGGATATAAAACCAAATATGAAGAAAACGAAAGTAATGTTGAACTCTCTCGGAAGGGAACAGCAGTTCACAATTGCTAGCGAAGTGCTGGCATTGGTAAGGGAATACGTCGACTTAGGGCAGGTACTGATCGTAGATCCGGATCGCGAGAGTGAAATAACAGGATTAGAATACGGTGGACCGCATTTGGCAGTTCCCTCAAATCATGAATGGCAGTTTACTAACATCCCTCAAGAGAAAAGTATACAACAGGCTTATCTTACCCGCACTCACCTATGGAGCAGAAACGTGGAGGCTAAGAAAGAGGGTTCAGCTTAATTTTATTGCAGCGCAGTGAGCTATGAAAAGGAAAATGATAGGTGTCACGATAAGAGACAAGAAAAGCGCAGAGTGGGCCAAGGAAGAAGCGCAGGCTAGATATATCCTAGTCGAAATCAGGAAATACAAATGAGCTTGGTCAGAGTCTGAAATTGGAATTCAAGATACCCGACAGTCCTTACCAGAAAGTTAGGCGTTAAGTATAGTTGCCGGGCCAGTTGGTATATGATATCACCCAAAAACAGCGCGCTTACACGGTACAGAGAAAGAAGAAAACACACAAGCAGCGCTAGCGGATGAGATTAGAAGTTTCCGAGATATCGGGGCCGCAGCTGGTTAGCACAGGGTAAATTAGAGATATTAGAGAGGCATTTGTCGTGCAGGGCTTGTAGTCAAGCTGATGATGATGATGAAATGAATATGCGTAGGGACAGCAGCCTCTGCTCGCCAGCCGACCGAAAGTCTCGTGCCGACCATTGTGTTCATTTCGGTTTGCGTTCTCAGGAATCTTTCCTTGTTGAGGGTAGGCTGAGACCACTAGCTGACCGATAGCAATGAACCCCTGTCGACCTTTTTTATTTAGTTTCGCGATGGTTTTCCGCAGTTAACTTTAATGGCGTACTCCTTCGTCATGACGTATTCGTTCGTCAATAATAAAATACTGCTGTAGTTGGTGGCATTGATGAAGCTTACGAGTTAAAAAACAATTCCACATTCCTGTAACCAGTGAATTGTCCGTAAACAACAGCAAGGTATGCTTGTTCTCAGAAGTAAGAGCCTGACCTTCGCGGCAGGAGCATCAGAATAAGGAAATGCCAGCGCTGTGTCCTGAATGCAGTGATGACGGAAGATTGCGGGATGCGAATTCGTAGAGATTTGATCGAAAACTTTTATTATCAGCTGCAGTAACAAGTGGATTAGTTGATCTTGCTGGGTGGTCGTTGGTGGGCACTGGTGACGACCTCTTGGGCTCCTGTCGCGACCTGTTCTGCTCTGAACGAATCTGTTGTGAACAAATCAGACGCGAGGTGAATTGATACAACAAACGAAATTGAGGCCGGTACGTGGTCGGGAACTCCAGTGCTCCAGAATCAGTTTCGAAACACATCATCTTGGCGGCTCTAAGCATGAAGCAGCGTTCAAGAACGCATACATTTAAACTTATAAATAACCGATATAAATAAATACAATCAAATAACGCAACGTCTCGTCAAGTTTTTGAAGTTATTTAGGTTATTTCAATGATTTAAAGCAGAAAGATAATCTTTCGTTTATTTTTGCGGAATGAATTTTCCCGATTCCGAACAGCATTTCTTTTCAACTCGTACTATTGCAACTTGCCTCTTGCGACCTTTTTAGGTGAGCCTCTTCATAGTGCCAGCATGGGTTTTAGGCCTTCTTCTAGACCGGATAGTGCTTCTGTTGTGCCTATCAAGACTTGTGTTGCTCGCGAATAGCTTACACTCAAGCCCTGCGTAAACATATGTGCCCACTAGGAATCTTTATTATTTTTGGCTCTTTGTCGCTGCTGAAACTAGATTAAAGTCTTTACCAAGGCATAGCGACACTTGGAGCATCGAAGAACCGTGGAAATTGGCGAATGTTCTGGGGAAATTCACTTTGCACGCATAATGTGTTAACAAGGCATGACAGTGTAATCATACAGTGTTTCCACGTGAATTAAGGACAACGCAATGAGCTATGGAAAGAAAAATGGTAGGTGTAACGTTAAGAGATCGGAAGCGGACGGAGTGGGCGAGAGAACAAAATCGAGTTAATGACAGCCCGGTAGAAATCAAAAGGAAGAAGTGGTCTTGGGCAGGGCATGTAATGCGAAGGCAAGATAACTGGTGGTTCTTAAGGGTAATGGAGTGGATAACAAGAGAAGGCAAGCGTAGCAGGGGGCGGCAGAAGTTATTTGGGCGAATGAGATTAAGAAATTTGCGGGAATACGGTCACCGCAACTTGGTAAGGACCGGGTTAATTAGAGAGACATTGGAAATCCATTTTGCCCTGCAGTGGGCGTAGTCAGTCTGATGATGATGATGATGTTTCCACCTGTATGCAGGGCACTGTTTCTAATGAGTGCGGTCCTGCTCTCGACCGTCTCATGGACTTGCTCACACTCAAGGGATCCAAGCATCAATCAACGAATACAGGAAACAGGCAAGTGGAAAACACACGCAGGCCAAAAACAGGACAAATATATTTCCTTTAAAACATTGTAAGATAATTATTGCAGCCTATCCGATGACGAAGACACAAAGACAGCACTTGGAAAAAAAGAATCAAATTTTATTTAAGCTGCCCCCTTCAAACCTCAGAAGCCTTTGCGCATCCCTGTGTCAAAGAACTGACTTTAGGGGACTCGAAAAGTTGCCGATTTTCGCCTTTCGCCGGGACCAAAACTCTAAGCAAAATTTGAAGCTCCGCCCCAGTGACTGTGCCGGATCCAGAGTTCAGCTGGACAAAGCGAGTACAGGTGGATCCTCATGAATAGCGCCTTTCCTTCGTCCGGCGTCGCTCTTACGGCCGAGGCGTGTCAATGTTACACCGGCGTCGGCAAAGAGCTATTGCCTTGAAAGGCTATATTGCAGCGTTGATTTCACAGGAGCCAAACGAGCTCCTTTCCTGGTAAATGCACTGTAAATAACGGTGTGTAAAAACCGAAAGCTCACATTTACCTTCTTCGTGTTCACTTTCTTCTTATTAAGCTGCGCGTCACACGTGAAGGTCGGGCTGCTAATCGGCGCCATTAAACGATATAACTCCAGACGGGCTTGGAGTTGGTAATACGGGGAAAGCATGTGGCCGCCAGGTGTTCGGCGCACTGCCTCCACGTGCTTCACATTTACTCGCCTCATAGGGCGGACGTCGTCCGACAGCTGGTAAGATGTTGCTGAAAAAGTGTAGGTTGTTTTTTTACTTTACACTTATATTAGGGCGAATCTCTACTTGTGAAACATAATACGACACCATAGAACGCCGCCATACCCGGGTAAGTAACATAAAGTAAGAACAGAGAAATAATTCAGCGTCAGTGATATATATATATATATATATATATATATATATATACACACACACCAGGTGTCCCAGCTAAATGTAACCAAGCTTTTAAAAAAGACGGGGTGTCCTAGCCGTCTGAAACCAAATGAGGGTTGTTCAGAGTCGCGTGACCTAGTGTGCAGTATTTTTTTCGTTCTTCAAGGTTGACTAATTACTGAAGCTAGCTTAGTTAACCTTGGATTTATTGATGACATATGTGTACCTGGTTTTTGCTGCTACCATTGTCATCTCTTCGGAGCAGATGGCTGACTTCTTGATAATATTAAATCTTCTTTCTGTGATAGGCAGTGATAGTGCGCTCTTTTGCAATCCAGAGAGGAAAACCTTTAATGCCCAGAATAAACCAAGGTTAGTTGTGTGGACCCTCATTCAGGAGCCCATTGGCTTTCGCGGTGTCGTGATGGGGCCGCGGTCTTTTCTATTCTCCATTCGTACAACCAATCATGCACGCACAGAGATTTGTAGAGAGGGAGAAAAAACTAACGCACGTCCCACAATCCGATAGAAGACATCGCCACACACTCCAGTTCTGCATTACTAGATGTGAGTGCAGTCGGATTGAATGGTTCAATTTATTTATTTTCCCATATTGTACGCGTTATATCCTAGTAATTAAAATAAGTCGTGATTTTTGTACTGTCTAAAAGGCATTATTCTTAAATGCATTAACTGCCGACTGTTCGCCTTCCCCTAAAGCGAGGAATGAAGCACGATGCCTGCGTGGCAGCAGATGTGACAGTGGAAGGGCCATTGTATAAGTCGGACATCCTCTGGCCCACATGGCTGAGGTTGACGCGCAGGTCAGCACTGAAATCTGCATTTCCACCATGATACGACAATGCTGCCTATCGCTATTTATATATCATTGGAACCCCAGTCATAGAAAAGGTTTCCCAATCATAAACAGAAAAGACGTCCACACATACATGTATTGCAGCTTTCAATAACTGTATCTCTGAGTACACAGCGTAATATTTCCCGGAAAGATGTTTATCAATGCCAATCTTGTAAGCTGAGTGCCACTTGAAAATTGTGGGACTTGACGTCCGAAACGAACACACTGCCTATGAGGCACACCATAGTGCAGGGCGCTGTACTGAATTAGACCACCTGGATTTCTTACCGTGTGCTGACATCGTGCATTCGTACTCGGATTTCGTACCATGTGCTGATATTACCCTCTTTTTCCGGCTTAGAAGATGAGCGCAGTGACCACCAACCTCTGCTTTCGTTTATGTTTAGATAATGATTTGTTAAAAATTGTCCGAAAATGTCGTCCACCTTACTCTGGATTGCATAATTTCTATATGTTGCAGGGTTATCGGCAGAAAACATTGCTTTGAAAACAGAATAATGCTGATCTAAAATAAAGCTGCACACAGAACGCCATGTTAAAAATTATGCTTCCTCAGAGGTGTCAGCTAACTTTACAACAAATGACAGGACATGCTGGAGAATCGAACATAACGATGTTTCGCAAAGTGTAAACGTGTAAATTTTCAATATTTAGGGAAAAAGAGTTCAATAACCCCGGTATGGTTTTGATACCAGCGAAAAGTTTAAAATATATACAGTATAATATGAATAAACTTAAGTCGGTTCCATGGCCATCAATTCCAGTTCACATCTTGTCCTGCCTGACTCAGCACACAGCTGCGACTGCCTCACTTTGACGCTGTTAGACGGCCAAAGCCTCCGTGCGCTGATATTTGTAAGTTCAGCGTAGTCATAAATTCAGTCTTCACTTTGATGTTACTCGGATACTATAGGTTACGAATAAAAGAAAGAACGTACAACTTTCCTCCATAAATGCAAGCTTCCTCCATAAACCGCGAAATTAAACGACAGCTGGGGTAAAACAACACGGTTTATCTTTTAATTTCTGCCCGCTTTGTCCCCTCATACACCCACGGTATGGTCCAGGTGTCAGTGCACTATGTGATGGGTACCGCGCCTTTGCTTACGAATACTTTTAATCCCGACTATGAAGCACACTCTCCCTGGCTTGGGTACAGCGAGTGTTTGGCGGCTGCGTTTTGATGGAGACAAAACACAAAAGGGCCCGCGTGCTTTGCACGTTTAAGTTCCCCAGGTGGTCGAAGCTGTTCCAAAGCCCTCCATTACACTACCTCTTTCTCTCTTTCGTCTTTCAATCTTTCCCTTATGGTTTCCCTCACGCTGCGGTTCAGGTGTACATCGTGGTGAGATAGTTCGTGCGCTTTAATTCATTCGTTTGCGAATCGACCTCTATTCACGCGTTCCTGTGGAGTGTGCAAGCTCGAGATCTCGCTGTAAAACACTGCACATAAGCACTTCAAGCGCTAGGTACAACTAATGGGATGGCATTTTCACCGAGTCCAACTCAAGTCCTGGCTTTATATATTGAATCAGCTCAATTTACAACAAATGACAGAACATACTAAAGAATTATTAATGTTCTGTCATGTGTTGTACAGTTACTTTATTCAATACATAATGCCGGGACATGAATGGCACTCGATGAAAATGCAATCCCATTAACTGTACGTAGCGCTTCAAGTGTTTATGTGCGGAGTATTACCGCGAGAGCTTGAGCTGTCTCACTCCAAAGGAATGCATGAATGGAGTTGAAGAATTGATAAAAGCCTCCGTAGCGGCTTAGTGGTAATGGCGCTTTGCTGCTGACCCGGATGACGCGGTTTTCGATACCGGCCATGCCGGTCGAATTTCGATGGAGGCTAAATTCTAGAGGGCCTCGCGCTGTGCGATGTCAGTGCGCGTTAAAAAACCCCAAGGACAAGAAAATTCCAGGACATGAAAATACCGGTTGTCTGGTGCAGGAGATGGCGGCGGCTCAACGGCGACGTTCTCAAAGTGTCCTTTTGCACAGACGAGCGCCGGCAAACTCCGAGAAGATGAAGATCTCCACGGAATGCTGGGGAAGCCAGAAGCCGTTTTCGGGAGGTAACAGCACGCCATTAGCTTTCGTCCCACAGCCTTCTTATCGTGATGACCTTTTTACGTCACATCCCTGTTTAATACCAAGAGATGAGGTGGCGAAAGTTGTCGTTAGTTTAATTTCCTCGTTGTAGAACTTAGGGGGTCGCGTTATTACAGGGGACACCTGATGAAGAGGAAATTGGATGTCGCTGACCAAAAACGGACATGTTCGTTTGAGGACACTGGATGACCTTGCTTGATGCTAGAGTATGCTCTTGTGTTGTTAGGAGAGTGGGACGCGGAGGTAGAAATTTGCAGAGAAAGTTTTCGGGCTATATGACCTACCACTTTTATTGGTTGCATTCTGGTAGAACGGTGGTGCTTGCTATTATTCCGGTTCTGACTACAATGCCGCTAGCAAGTAAAACAAAAAATCACGTTTGCAGGTAAAAGAACCAGGTAGTCTAATTATGACAATGACAATTACTGCACCCGCTAATCTGCTGCGATGTCATTATAATCATGAGCAGCGCCTACAGCCATACACTCAAGGAGAGTGGCCTTTGTGATGAGCGTCCTCCCCCAACCGAGAACATTGTATTACGGTGATTTTTTTTTTTAATATCCCTATTTTTTTTCTGCCGCCTCCGCTAAGGTTTCTTTTATTGACTGCGCAAATGTACCCAGCAGTATAAGTGAGTTATATGCATAGTGTCATCCACTCATATAAAGGGCGTCCGAGCTAAATATGACAGAGCTTGTAAAGAAGAGGATGTTCCTTAGCCCCGTAAGACAGATTGTGGGTTGTTGACAGTTGCATGTCCTGGTCTACGGCAGATTTCATTAAACAAAAATAATTAATTAGCCGAGACTAATTAGCTAACTTTTCATTGTTGCCTTCAGGAAGAAAGTGTCAATGCAGGAGTTGTAGATCCAATTGAAAAATAACCGTTTTCCGTGCTTGAAACCAAGTACCACTGATACAGCTTTTCTTATTTGCCTTAACAGAAAGCCCGCAAAATACAAATATAAACACGTGATAAGGAAGCAGTATCAGCGCTCCCAAACGGCCCGTAAACGGCCCGTCAAGCCACCACATCCGCTCATGTTTGCAACGCTGTCCCGAACAGAGTTCGGCTTTTTAAGGTGGTGGCGAGATATGCGCCAGAAACTGCTTGGAAAGTAAGCGGAAAGTAAGTGGAAAATAATGGAAAGTAAGCGGGCGCTGCTTTTCAAGGAAGTGAAGCGTGGCTCGCATGGAGCGCTTTTTCATGCGAAACCTCGCCTCGAGTGATAGGCATGTGGCCGCTGTATGGCCGGTCCACCCAATTTGCACCGTCACGCGCTGAAGAAGCGGTCGCCCTAGCGCCCTTGCGAGAGCTGCTGGCGTATATCTCGCAACCATCGCAAAATGCTGAAACCCGTTCGGGACAGCGTTGCAAAGATAAGCGAATGTCGTTGCTTGACCGGTCGTCTGGGAGCGCTGAAACTGCTTCCCTACAACGTCATTCTTTTATAACATGGCTTCCCTCAAGCTCTAAATCTCTGTATGGTAGGAAGAACCCCTGTTCTCACCTGCAAAGAACTTTTTGATCTTTAGCGAAGCCGTGAGGGCTCCGTTATTCCAATGAGAAGCAAAACATGGAGCCTGGTTACTTTTGACAAAGACTGTACATATTGAACCAGTGTCAGCTGTAAATTCCAACAAGGTTTCTTCCTTTTGAAAACCATACGCAGTTGCTGTAATAGACTGCCTGCACGGTTCATAACCCAGCAAGTCAGCCGGTTCTTCTTCATTCCCGCTCGGATACAATTCGGGGAGTTCTCTTTGCTACGTTGCACTGTTTTTCTCTCTTAATTTACCCTGGTCATTCTCCTATCCAAACCCCAATGCGGCGAGAACTCATTTAGAGCCTGCTTATTGTGCGCCGGAGGTACCAGTGTGGAATCGCGATGCAGTCGTAATTATTCACCTGGATGAGAACAAAACAGTGGTGTTGAAACTAAGTCCTGAATTGTTGTGCTGCCTTATCGTGGCCAGCAGAACGAAAGACTAGTAAGGCCATGATATTCAAGCCTGAATCACACTAGAGAGGCCTCTTTGAGCGACCACAAAATTCGGAGGGGCCAATTGAGCTCCGCCTTAATGTTATTCTCATCTTTACATTCATATGTCCATGGGAGTCCTCACACCCCTTCTTGCGCAATGGTGCGGCGGTTTAGTTCTGCGCCGCTGCCCTGTGATGACAGGTGCCGCCAATTGTCCAGCTTGTGCCGCCCAAGTTGCTCTTCCCGAGCAACCTGTCGTGATCAGTTATCAATTTACCTGTCCCCTGCCATTGTTTCTTTATTTATTTATTTACCCTCAGGCTGTTAGGCGTTACGGAGGGGAGTGGGAATACATGCATGTACCAAAAACGGAACAGCAGCTAGAAAAATTGAATATAGTTACAGCAAACACTGATCAATAACAGAATTAAGTTTGCTCACAATGCGTTGGGCAGTTTGTGACGACACTACAAGGTCACGTGACCTAGCTTGTCCACCTAGCCTGCTTCTCAGGGCCCAGGCATGGCCGCCTGGGCCACCCTACGCCACTCGATTTTTCGCTCAACACGCTGAGAACGCACACGCTGGGTATTCTGCATAATGGATCCTTGAAGATATTGCGTTAAAAAAGGAGCTCTTTTCGGAAAACAGCATTTAGACACTGATGCCGTGTTCCGTCCTTGAAATGCAGTGTATAAACCGCGGGCACATATACTTCTTTTATAAGATGCAAATCAGAAAATATTAACTTTCCATGGCGCTACGCCGTTCAAGTATGTCTGAGCCACTGATCTAGAGCATGCACTACCGCACTGAGGCCCCTAAGGTTCAAAACGCGAACCAAGCGCGGGCATCTTGACTGCTTCACCAATTCCATATTGGCTAGATGGCCATGCATGGCTGGCGGATATATCGATCAAGAAGTTTATATCGAAATATTTCTCCTCCCGATACGATTGTATACAAAACTCAACAAGAAATACGTTTATAGAACCTAGACGCAAGAATATGGTGCACTCATGTTTTCAGCGCACTTCCTGAAGGGATGTGACACTCGCGTGCCTGCTGGTAGAGCGCCGCTCGGTGTGTCGCGATGACCAGGCATCGCATCGAAGCCGCAGCGGATGGTGATTTGCAAATAGCAACCACCTATCATACGAGGTGTAATCCTTGTATGTAAAGTTAGAGTCTAAAGTATAATAAACTTAAGTTAAAGCGCCATTGGTTTCCGCCGTGCCTTCGGCAGCGAAGCAGGCCATGCGAAAGCCGCCTGCAGTCCCCGGCGAACGAAGTTGGCATCACGGCTCAAGAAACGCCGTGCGATTTCCGGCTTGTCAAATGACAGTGGCGTCGCGTGGATAATAGACACACCAGACAGAAAGCTAGCCCCAGCGACGCCGCACATTTCCCTTGGCAAGTGGTTTTACATCGTCGTCTTGTGGATGTCGCTGCCACAAGGCGTTCACGGCCGCGCAGGCGGCCCCTCTCCGCGCATGAAATCTGATCGCGGAAATGAGGTTTGGGAAAATGCCCTACTTATAAATGAGTGGTACGCATTTTGACACAATGTAACTTCCACTGAATGGCATTCGAATAAACGCTACCAAAAGTGCAAGTCTTTTGCATCCGATTTCAAAAAAAGGTGCTACGGTAGATTGATATTACCAATACTTCGATGTACCTGGTTTCTGAGCACAATTTTGCTGGTTTATTTCTTTATCTGTGCTGTGACAATGCCACTTCACTAGCGGTGAAATAAATTAACCCGGCCGTGCACCGAAATTCAGTGCCCGCCAGAGTACCAGAGCTTGGTAAAACAATGCAAAAGCGTACACCACGCACATCAGCCGTTAGCTTTGCAGCTAGCAGTTTTCTCGGGCCTCTGAACTCGAGGGGCTCAGGAACTGACCTCTTGGATACAACGTACCACGAAAACTTTCTAAATGGGCATGAAGGGGTAATTCTTTGCAGGAACATGAAAACAGACGCGTCACGTCTGAGGAAACGGAAACGGAAAACACAATGGCTTGGGAATGGAACGAACTAGAATTCAGTAGCGGGTACCCTTTCGCTGCGTCAGTGAATGTGTGTGTGTGTGTGTGTGTGAGTGTGTATGTGTGCGTGTGTGGGCGGGTGTGTGCGTGCGTACGTGTTTGTGTGTTGCACACTAAATGCCAAAGAGAGTAGGGGATCACGGTGGTTTTCACAGTCTTTGCAGTCATTGGCTGGGCACGGCACTGTTGTCAAACAAAAAATTCAGCGTGTTCGTCATGGCATACCCCACGAACCCAAGTTTATGGCCCAACGTCTAAACATGGGGCCCGGAAAAAGATCATCTACCGACAGCATAAAGTGCTCAACTCTGAGGTGTCCGTCAGGAAGTCCTGGACTACGCACTGAATTCTACGCTTGCATGCAGGACGAATGTAGCATGTGATCCGAAGCAGGAGTTTCGGAACCCCGACGGCAGCTGTAACAACCTGATCCACCCTGAGTGGGGCAGCGCGGGCTCCTGCATGCGAAGAGAATTGCCACCTGACTATACTGACGGTGAGTGCGACGGAGTTCTAACCAGCGGTTGATGCACAGTCACATGTCTTTTCACGGCTGATCCACCAGAGAAGAGCGGGAGCCTGTGCAGGGTGGTATGCACTGTTGTTGAACGAGTGCTGCTAAGACAACAAAGCCACAGAAAAAAAGACAATGCCAGGCTCTCTAATGGAACAGAATGGATTTTATGCGAAGCATACTACTTTAGCTACCACTGCAGCCCTTCACCGTGGTTATGCGCCTCCAAATCACGTGATACATGAAGTCACACCACGTGACACGATGACGTCACGACAGTGGAGAAACGGGGGCCCACCTCGCGCCGTCACTGTGGTTGTGCGCCTCCAAATCACGTGACACGACGTCACACCACGTGACACGATGACGTCACGACAACGACGTCACACCACGTGACTTGATGACGTCACGACAGTGGAGAAACGGGGGCCCACCTCGCGCCGTCGCTGTGGTTGTGCGCCTCCAAATTACGCGACACGATGATGCTTCGCATTCTCCAGGCTTAACCAAGTTAAGCCTCAGCCATTTTTTAATAGCCTTCAGAATATGTAATGTAAATTCATGTGCTTACAGAGCCATCGTTCACCGCTGCGGTAGCTCAGTGGTTATGGTTTTCGGCTGCTGGCCCGCAAGACTATCCGGCCGCAGCGGTCGCATTTCGATGGAGGCGAAACGCTAGAGGCCTATGTATACTGCGCGGTATCAATGCACGTTAACGAACCACAGGTGGTCGAAAGTTCCGGAGTCCTCCTCTACAGCGTGCCTCATAGCGTGAGTCGCTTTGGGTCGTTCAGCCCCATAAACTGAACCAAAGCAGAGGCATCGTGCAAAGTAAAAAAAAATACAAGTAGTTAATTAACCTACACTGCGAACAGAAAGGGAAATGAGTGACATACCACAAAAATATTATCCAGATTGTACAATCCCCCCCCTCCCAGGAATGCTCAAGCACTCATGCCCTCTCTGCATTCTTCATTATTTTTTATGATTCCCATATTTATTTTCATACATCTCATGTCTTGTTCCACAAAACTCTACTTCATTGAGAGAAGGGTTCTCGCCACAGTTCTCGCCATTATTATTAAGGGCTGTTTTGGAAATATCAGCATCTGAAACAAGCCTGCACATCTATATCGGTCGGATGAAGGAGTACTCTAACAAAGCATGCTAATCTTTCGCTGGAGCCGTATTTGAGTACGATTATTTTGATTGGTTATTTTGCTTGCGTCTTTATTTCCGAAATCAGCCGCCTGTTACATCAGGGTTGACAGCTAACAGCAAAGTTTCAATTAAATGAAAAGGGATAGGAGATCAATGGGAGAGGCGAAAAAATAAATCGGGCAAGTATCCCGCATAGGTGCATTTGAGGCTCAAAGTCGTGTACGATACATCTTCCAGATGAACTGCGCAGGTCACTAAACATTTTCTATGTGCATATTGTATAGGAACATTCCATTTCAACCATGCAGACAAGCTAATCCAATATAGCGGAGGACTGATTCCTGTGTATTGAAACAATAGACTTAATTCGAGAAGCAAACCATTTAGAATGGCCAAGAAACGTGTTATACGTCAGGCAACTTACTAAAGGGTTGGTTTTTGAGCATACGAACATGAAGGAAAATCGCCTTTTAAGAGCCTTGTTTGCACATTGGTAACATATTTGCAAAGCGAAGTGGCACTGCTTGGTTTACACTCCTGCGCCTGCGCAAAAGTGGAGAGACCACGCGAACGGCGGTGATTCCGTTCATTTCAGTATTCAGGCATGCCAGGCAGAAGCGTGTTCGCAGACAGGCTAACACTTTTGGTGAGGCACTCTATGAATGTCTCTGCACCAGGCGCTGCAGAGTGAGAAAGCGCCAGCACGCAGTTCTGTGAATTCCCGTGGTCGCTCCACATTTGCGCAGGGGTCTACATTTGCTCTCACCGCCACTTTTTCCCACGTTTGTTTTCCTCCCAAACACAGCATTTTCAAGTGAGGTTTGAACAGGGATAAGACATATAAGCACTTCAAAATGAACGCATGATGCGCCGGTACGCGCACCTGCTCACAGCCCAGAAGTTTTTATTACTTTTTGAGTAAAACTAACTCTATTTTCGCGCACATTCAGGTTGTCTGCCTCTCATTAGCTTTGTGCAATGAAGAAGCACATGGGCTGCGCCTGTGGTACTTTCCCTCTCGTGACCTGTCGATGGCGCCAGTGACATATGTACTGCGGTGCTGATTCGAGTCATGGCGTTTCAGGCGTATCCTCCGTGCGACTCTCGGTGAGCGGCCGCCCACTGCCCAGCGCCCGTCTGGTGTCCATGGTGATGCACCCGCAGAGGCGCACCTTTGATGACCAGCTCACCAACCTTAACGTGATGTTCGGCCAGCTAGTGACGCACGACATATCGCTGGCGGCACAGGTGCTCTTGGCGCCGTTAGCAACCAACTTGGGTAAGCTGGCTTAGACGAGAAACGAGTGCGGGAGTGTTGCTACCTGCATGAGCGTCTTGTGAGAATTCGATGATTGCATTTCACAACTACATGAAACAGCAGTGAAAAAAAGCGATGCTCATCGAATTGCATTCCTTTTCGCTGGCACTTTGCAATCGCACAGTATTCCACAGCTTTCTTGGAGAATTATTTTCGCCGTAGCAAGTTGATTTTATTGGCTTGTCTTTTAAGAGCCACGTTGAACTTTTGCATCTAGTTATTAACGCCTTCAAGTTCCAACGACAACAGTAGGATAAAACGCACGTCATCTATCAGTGCAGTTTTCAATGAGTTCACTAGGACGTTTAACGTAAGCCGATAATATGATGTTCGAGTCTGAACCTTCGAGCGAGAATGAAAAAACTCTATTAATTTCTGTCACCTGACGGAAAACATCAGTTGTTTTAAGTGTATTCATAACTTCAGATATTTTAACACTCGTTTATAAAACGCCACGAGCTGTACGGACATAGTAGTAGCGCTTAAAAACAAGGACGACAGGACAGGACGACAGGAGACAGCACACTAGCGCCTGTGCTGTCTTTCTCTACCCTGTCGTCCTTGTTTTTTAAGCGCTACTACTATGTCCTCTCAATCTAAACACCAACTAGCCCAGCTGTCTGCCTTAAATACGAGCTGTACGAACATCCTCACATGTACGGAAGCGAGACGAGCACGAACTATAGTACTTCTAATCATACCATAACAGGGTCTTTGGCATATCTCCTGCCGAAGCGCTACCTTTCTCCATGCACCACGGGGCGTGTGTGCACCACACTGTTTGCTCTCGCCCGAGCCCAAGTTCACTCGGTTGCAATGTTAATGTCCCGAAACTATTAAAACCGCTGCAATGTACACGATTCCCCAGGCTTTATGCAGGACAAGACGTCGCTTAAGTTATTGTTCTCACACGGGGCATCTTAAATATGCTATCTCTTCATGCATGTGTAGTGAGTTGCTAATGTGGCTTCCCTGTAATAAATGAGATATAGACAAAATGCCTCCTGAAAGTACTTACGTTTGTTCATGAAACTTGGAGGTGAACGAAAAGCATCAGACTAGATTAATGAAAGTTCAGCATGCTGCAAAAAAAAAAAATAGTTGCCCTTAATTTGAGAGAGAGAAAGGGAATAGCATGAAATCAAGATCAAACTGGAGGTGAGTGGCCACCTAGTGGCATTAAAAAGGACAATGACAGCATGATATGCAAAGGTGCGAAAAGAGACCAAATAATCATTGTGGCAAGAAAGTAGGTTGCAAAGAACGAGAATGGAGCTGGCGCGTATACGATTGCCCTATTTCGATGCTGTTTGCAGAGGAGTTGATTCTAGAGAGTATTGCGATCTTGTATAAAAAAGATTCGTGCTTAGTTCAGACAAAAAGCTCGTCTACGTGATTTCAGCCCGTAAGCACAATGCGATGGGTACAAACCCAGAGAAAAATTATCCGTTGTCGTTCCGTTGCTTCTTCGCAGATTGCTTCTTCGCGCCAGCGCTCCGAACCATGGCGCTGCCCCCTCACCTCTTCTGCGCGGCAGGAATGCATGCTTTCGCATTAATTCGAAAGTATTAAATATTCTGTGTAGTTTTTCTTGCTTTGCGTTGTGCTTTTGTGCGCAGTCACACGTCATGCATTTCTTCGTCTTTGTCGCCTTTCCTAGTAGGTACTGCAGCTCCGATTGTGGTCTCAACGCCGCCGTGATAATGCGATAGAGGTGGCTAGCTATTACAGAGTAAAAATGAAGTTACACTGTCCTGGCACTTGATAATACTGCTTCTCTTTCTGTAGAAGTGTGCTGTGATTTTATTTATTCCACAAATATTTACTTCTCAAAAGCCTGTGATTTTCAGGCATAAGGAACGTTTAGCTCCCGTTCTCGACAAGCTCAAGCGAACACCATCACAGACCATGCCAAAACTGAACGCTGTCGCAAAACTATACTGGATAGACAAGCATAAGTTGCTTCAAGCATTCCACATTTTTCCGCCCGACTGGCGTCCAGCTAATTGTGAAAGAAATTAGTTGAGTGGCACATGATTATGATTTTGGGAAACCATGTTGTACAGATGAGAAAAACGAATTGCTTTCGAGAAAGTTCACAAGTGTAGTGAATGTAATATGCTCGAGTAGTTTGCAACTTGTGCTAGTGATAGATATGTGGCGATAATTAGCAGCAGAACTCTTGCTCCCAGAATTGTGAAGTGGAACAATCTTCCTGACTTTCCATTGTTCAGGTAGTGTGCCTGTGTGCACTGTATGCTGAAATATGTGAGTTAAAATAACTGAGCTATAGACACAAGTATTTTTTAAGAATTTAGCATTAACGAGGTGGTATCCTGGACTGGAATGATCGTTCAGAGTATTAATCGCTCGCCAGTGTTCTAAGGGTCCCGCGCAGAGTACCAGGCTACCCTGGAATAAAGCCGCTTTGTTTAATCTGGCTAACATTACACGTAACTATCCCCAGATTGTGCGAAAAAAAACTAAATGAAAGTGTAATATAAGCTAAAACATCTGAGCAGTATGTAATCATGGATCTCTATGGTCTTCCTCACTCTTTTTTTGTTAACGTCACAGATATCTGCGACCGGAAGGGTAACGTATCCGCCTATCTCACCAACGATACGACAAAATTGCACTCAACTTTGCATTGTAGAAAACCCTCTATGGTAAAAGGTAACAAAAGATTTAGACATGAGTGTGACGAAATATATATACATATTATCTTCCACTCACCTACAGGGGCAGGCCCCAACCCAACTTGCCTTCAGGGGCCCGAATGCATCCCCATAGAGGTGCCAGACAACGACGACTTCTTCACGCAGTACAACGTCACGCTACTCGGCGTGATGCGGACCGTGACTTGCGACCAGTCCGGAGGCGGTGAGCTTGCAACTACTCTTCTTCGGTTCCACGCCGGCTTTTCTCTCCATCTGGGGGTGCATGAAGAAATATCACCATTTTTTGGCCTAACCGACCGACGCCCGAACGTCGTACAGCGCAGGTGAAGTGCATCACACGAAGGAAATTCTTGGAAATGTAGATAAAAATAAATTGCTTTCAGCAAGCCAGAAGCTTAAGATTAGTACAATCACTCTATAGCGGTGCTTCCTGATTGCAGTGGTTTTTCCTCTACTCAAGCAAAACATTCGCGCATCATCTGCCACATTATGTCCACTGTGTAGCAAAGCCTAACTTAATAACCACCAGAGGCCCTTTATTCAGTAGAAACCGGCCGTGCTTTCATATTGAATTTCTTTATATCACCGCCTATCCTGACTGGTCGTCTTGCCCAGAAGCGGTTCTTTGTCACTAGTGTCTGCTCTACTATAATCGCAGTCTACACTGAATGTACCGCCAAAGACAACTCTATCACCAGCTTTTACTAAGCGCGGCCTTTTCTAATCTGCTCCGCCTGTTATTTTGCGATAACATTACAGCCAGTTGTTTAGTTTTTATATATCGGTCTGTTGTCATACTCTCATTTCATAATCTTTACCAGCTGCATGTTTCCACCCTTTCAATATACATTCTAAATCAGCAGTAGGGCTGCTCCCAAATCACAGTTCCTACATTGCAATAGATTCTTTCATCCCTCAAAACACGCATTTCGAACAGGTTTTTCTGGAAATCTCAACACGCGATTTTACTTCATGCTATTCACATCAATGCCATTTTCCTAAATTTTGCTAACATGTGCGACCAGATACGGTGCAAATGCTTGCTTCTTAAACTTTCCCATTTCAACTTGTCTAAACGTGATCGCGTGAATCAGAATTCTTTATGCATCGCTCTCAGTCTGCTTTCCTTATATACTAAACGTACAAATCGCTCCTGGTCACCACCTATGCCCTGCAAGGCTTCGTACTCTGTCTGTTGTTATTCCTCATAGACATTAACGACTTATCTAAGTATGTATCGTATCATATCCGCTCGTCCGCCCATCATTTTTTATGTATTGCTCACTAACTATCCCTTCTGTGTAAGAATCTCTACAGAGGAATAAAAGTGTGTGCAAGACTGATGTTTACAGTGGCTGTTGATACCGAATCCTAACAAATGTAACTGCGGGTTTTAACTGCCGTCGCAAGCCTCTTGTTTAGCAATTTTCATTTTCTAACTCTCCCAGCTGAATCCGTCCAGTTGTACAAGTACATAGGTGCCACCACTTCTCGTGATTATTCCTTGAGCTTGCATCAGAGGGTAATAAAACACTCGGATCCTAAAACATCACGAACGCGACGCAAGCAAAGCATGCATTTTACTGACCAGAACTGAACTGCACTGCACATCAGCTATTTCGGACGATCATCAAGCATACTGAACAAACGCACTCGAAGCTGCACAGAACCAGGCGACCAGATTCATTTACTCTTCGTTCTCATATGACGTTAACATATGATTTCTAACATTGCGGTCGGGCTGATCTAATCATTCTGCACATCGTGGTAATCCCAGCCTTGTCTTATTTCACAAGTTCTTTCATTCGTAACATGGGACAGCGCGGGTAATATTGCTTTTTCGCTACCGCGCCTTATGTCATCGGTCATATATGACCGACGTTTTAAGCCTGCAACCAAAAGTTCAAGTCGCCGCTCCTCTACAAGCTCCGACATCTAATTTGCTTGTATAACACCAACTCTGGCTTGAGTTTTGTTTTTGTTATTTTCTAACTCAAGGAGCCGACGTGAGAAATGATCGCCGGCCGGCGATCACGACTTGCGTTTCGCCGCGTGCTCCTCAAGCGAGGGAGGCTACACCGAGTACTTTAGGTCGTTCGGACGCACTTTTTTCTTTGTGTGTGTGTGGGGGGGGGAGCAGCCGCATTGAGTTAGTCAAATATGTGGAACGATCCGATTTCAGTTTCCAAAGCTGGACTTTGCCTCGGAGAGCCGAGAATTCTGCGGGTGCTCGCATGAGCTTAGACTTACCGTTCATGTTGTATTTTATGTAGTGCTCCTGAATTGTAAATGATGAGAGTGGTTCTTTTGGCACTTTAGAGTCTTCTCAACGTATTCGCAAGATATTTTACCAAATCCGCCAGCAGACTTTTGATTATGATGATCTTAAGCAAGGCCACAATTCCTTTTCACCCATCGAACGTGTTGACTACAAACTAAAAAAAGTGGAGAAAAGGACGAAGTGCTGGAAGTAGTAAGGAAATCCGTTACTTAGGGGAGGTAGTGACCGCTTGTCTGGATCCTTAGAAGGAAATAACTTGAAGAATAAGAATCTGATGGAGCGCATATGGCAAGAACTCTCAGGTCATGAATGGCAGCTCGCCAATATCCCGCAAGATAAAAGTTTATAAAAGCTGTTTCTTGCCAGTATTCACCAATGAGGCAGAAACGTGAAGTCGAACGAAAAGGGTTAAACTTAAGAACAATACTGCGATCTATGGAAGAAAAAAAGTGGTAGGTGTAGCGTTAAGAGACCTGAAGCGGGCAGAGTGGGTGATGGAACAAAGCTTGTTAATGACATCCTAGTCGAAATCAAGAGTAAGAAATGGGCTTAGGGAAGGCTTGCGATGTGAAGGCAAAACATCCACTGGTGCTTAAGGGTAACGAAGTGGACTCCAAGAGAAAGCAAGCGTAGCAAGGGGCGGCAGGAAATTACGGTGGTGTATGATATAAAGAAATTTGTGCGGAGGTACGGTTGCCGCAGCTGGCAAAGGAGATGGTTAATTGGAGAGACATGGGAGATTTCTTTGCCCTGAAGAGGGCGTAGTCAGGCTGACGGTGATGCTGATGACCCAAAATCGGTCCTTTTCTTCGCACTAAGCATAGAGTTAAGGAACGTGCAATGACAGATAAACAGCGAAAAGAGCATTGACTTAACACTGTTTATTCCGCTGAAGATCCCACACATGAGCACAAATACGAAGTGCCTATCCTAATGTTACTCACGCAGTCACATAAGTTACTATTATTCATCTGGGCAGCAAGCAACCCATCTTTTATTCACGACTAAGGTAACAATAATACATCTGCGCATTCCTTACACGTAGATCTAAGAGCCTAAGTTACTCTTTTTCAAGCATTGCGTCTCCATTCCCTCCTACTGTCTTTACCGATTCATCTTTTTCCCCCACCAAATACCAGAAGCTGCCTTACAAACTATTTCGGAGCGATAACCTACTCATCAATATTTATGACTGCTACAAACGCCTACATTTTGTAACTCCACATTTATGTGCCACTTCAAAAGGGGTGCTTAAGAGAATTAATGGGAAATAATGTAAATCATTGTACGCACGACATTTTTTTAAATGATATTAGTAGACTGCTATTCATATGACATAGATGGTTGTCAAATGTGCTTATTATGACCTTATTATACATTTAACCGTTCATGTTTACAATCTCTGTACCAATCCGTCACACGTGTAGTGGCATCCTTTTTCCAGTACCTACTTTCTTTCTGTACACTGTACGTTTTGTATCTGTTCAGGTCAACTGTTCTTTTGCGAAAGAAAATAAAGCACTAGAAACAGGATATATCACTGGAGCTTCAAGAGCGTCTGCAAAAAAAAAAATTGATTGCGCCTCTCCAGTGTCCCCAACTTAAATGGCAGATTGCGTTTCCCGCCCTAATTAAGAGCAAAAACGCAGACGAGGAAGCTCGTACAATACCACCCATTGTAACGTGGTGGTGAGGACGCCGTGGACAACGAACTAGCAGACAGAAGTGCCGTTGAAATGAACTCTCAACTGTGCTCGCTTACGCCCACTAATAACTGAACAAATCCGTTCTGGCGATAAGAACAAACATGCTCAACCCTCGTTGGATAACAGAATCTCCGCCTATCACAGCCACGCTCAGTTGAAAGCTGCCGAAGAAGAATCGTGAGCGAAGCGAAATGAGTTGCGCGGCCTCAAGCATTTCTAATGAAGCTGGTAGTATCTCTCGTCAAAAATCAACTGATAAATCCGTGTGCCGAGCGCACTGCGACCGAAGAAATAAATATTACAAACCTTTCCGGCAGCAGTAGCACACTTATAGCCTAGCGACTCGCCATCATTGAGCAGACGGGTTTTTATTGAAAACTACTGTAGAATACACAGTGCTAGTTTAACAAGCCTGAGCGCAGCGGTGGCCTAGTGGTTGATCATCCCCCTCGCATGCGGCAGGTGCGAGGTTCGGTCCCCAGTGCCGCCGGGTACCCACCGGAGATACAATGGGTACAAGCGTTCTCCTGGTCTGGCACTAGGATTATTCAAGGTGAAATGCGTGGGAAATAGGTCTGTGACCACACCTTGAGCACAGAAAAATACCTTCTGTCGTGGCGCGCTTTGGCCGCAGATGCGCATGCCTCATAAAAATTAACTATCATCATCAGCTTCATGATGAAGTTTAGCGCCAAAAACGAGGACAAAGAAGGAGTGAAGACACAACACGAGCGCTTTCTTCACGAAATTCTGTCACATCATAAAGAACGCCTCCAGCGCGAAATTACCGAGGCTTTTTACATTTCGCGACAGGGAAATTCATGCATAAGCGCACCGTCCATTTCTTTAACAGAAAAAGAGCTGGCATACCTGGATCACACGTGGAATTAATATCTTTTCCTTTCCCCCCTTTTTTTGGTTTTTTTGGTATTTTGGTTTCGCCTTCGTGATTGTGATTGTGACCATGAAGTTTCCTGTTTTTGCACCCTTTATGTACCTTTTGCACCCTCAGCACTCTTCAGATGTATCGCCCTCTAAGGTTTTTCTTGACCATATCATGTTTGTTTCTTCTTTTTGATTTACTTCACGAGATGGGTATATATGTTATGTGTTCTTCCATTAAAGTTTTAGTTGCGAAAGCGCTCGTGTTGTGTCTTCACTCCTTCTTTGTCCTCGTTTTTGGCGCTAAACTTCATCATGAATAAGATTCAACTCGCCCAACTTTCCACCTTACTATCATCAGCTTATTAAGCGTTAAGAAAAGTGCGCAGGTAATTCACGAAGAGGCATTTTGTTGTAGATGTGAGGGCTTTAAGAGCATCCCGTGAGCGATGGGTCATAAGGATCTCTATGCCCCTCTTGTTGAGATTCCTTGCTATTTATTGGAGGGCTCCCACATGACCCATCGCTCACAGGACGCTCTTAAAGCCGTCACATCCACAACAAAGTGGCTCTTCATGAAACACCCTTGGCATATTTATCCCTATGCTGGTTTCCGCGTCCTTATCACGATTTTTACATCTATGCTTTACACAGGAAGCCACGAAGGATGACCAGCGGCTGCTCTGTCATAAAATTTCTATTCTTACACGGTATCCACTCCTCTTAATGTGGGATCTTACGTTTTTGGAAAACGTCCCGTATGTATTACATCTTAACAAGATAAGCCACATTGAATTCAGATTGAACTTGCGCGTATGTACCAAATTACCAAATTCTTCTGTGTCCGCTGTACTGAATCCTGCTTTCTCGATATTTCCTCATGCAGGACCCATATATCAGGTGAACCAGCAGACTTCATACGCTGACCTGTCTCAAGTCTACGGCTACAACGATCAGGTCGCAAAAGTTGTGCGAAAATTCCGTGGTGGTACGTACGCTCACAGATTTATTCATCCTCCTACAATCGTTCTTCATCATCGCTTAGCAGTACTACTTGGGGAATCCTTAGCGTTATGCGACTCTTGGTTCTGTGGCGGTAGCTTTATGGCGCATGCTTGAAAGAGTCCTAGTCAAGAAAAATGTCTCTGTCGCTTGCATTCTCGTTGCCAATAGGGCTGCTGATGAGCCAGGAGGTTGATGGCGCTGAGTACCTGCCCGACAGCATCTTCCCCGACATCGACAACTGCAGTTTACCAGAAGAGAACGCCTTCTGCGCTCAGGCAGGTGCGTGCACCCCCGAAACTCCATTCACTTCTGCCAGAGCCATGTCTCCCTCTTGCCGCCACCCTTGAGGAAATGCTCTATAGAAAACGACAGTTCGTGAAGCACTACACGAAGCAGCTACTGTCTCTTACGAGCTCATGCCGTTTAATGTATAATCTGCGTCACGTGGCATAAAGTGCCACGTGACGCAGTGCTCCCCTGACAGGCTCTTTTTTGCACTGTAGTCCAAGCTGATAATTTTGAAGAAACCTTTATTTGTTCATTAGTATACACGGGTGTCTTTAGAACTCGTAAACTCTTTTCCCGCTGTACCCTACGCACGACGTCCTTCTGCTCGGCGTGTAGCGGAGGCTCTGAATATACTCTAAGGAGAGTCAGGTACAAAAGTGCTGCAAAAAAAGAGTAAAAAAAAGTATGCGCACTGCTCCCTTCAGTGCCTCAACAGGAAGTTCCTGCTCAGCAAGTCCCAGGATCTACACAGTATTCATCAGTCTTAGAAGCCTTTGAACTGGTCGCCAGTATTATTTAGAAAAGAGAAAGTTTCCAATGTCTGCGTTAAAGCACCTCTTGATGATTTTCGTTGCCATTTGGAATCTGCAGGAATCTGCATCGGCAGGAAGAAACGTGCTTCTCCTCCCACAAGGCATTTACCCTCTGAAACTCAGCAAGGCGCTAAAATACAACCATTAGAGACTGCCTGAAAGCGTATCCCGAAACGAAGTGCTCAGAATGTGTGCTTAAATCACGGGAGGACTATGAAAAGTAACTTCGAAAGTGCGCTACATATCGTTCGTGCTACCTTTCTGTGTGGGCCAAATTTAATGTTTTACTGACCTGTTCCATCTTTTTACAGGAGACGTCCGCGTCAACCAGCAACCGGGCTTGCTGTCAATGCAGACACTCTGGATGCGGGAGCATAACAGGATCGCACGCCGACTGGCACTTATCAACCCACACTGGGACGATGAGCGGCTTTTCCAAGTCACCAGGTGAGACGCGACTATTTCTTGACACAAGTTTGTTCGGTAACAGTCATAAGGACGTACGGGCGACAGCAGTGACAGTCTGTTACTCTGAATAGTTCTTCATACATTGCCTGGCCTGAACGAATCTTCTCCTTCTTCACCACAATAAACATAGCACATACCCACGCGGGGAGATAGGCCAAGGTATGGTTGTGAATGCCAAGGAGGTTTATGTGCGGGGAAAAAACGAACGAACGAATGCCTCGTGTTTCTCTTTGCCTACATTTCAGAGTCGACACATAGAGCTTGACAGTACGGTGAACAAAAACACTTTAAAATGCAAATGCAGTTCTTAAGGCGAACGAGGCACTATGGGTTATCAGCACTGTTCACTTCCAGTAAATTCCCCTTCTTTACCTGAATGAACGCCCTGCTAAAGGTTAAAGATAGATAGGGATAGTGGGCGTTACAAGCCACTACCACAAACGGCAGTTTCTTATGGAATATGAGGAAAGACTACCGAGACTATACGCTTGAATCGCTACCAAGCATTCTTAGAGGTTTCTTGCAGCAGCCATTAACGTGAATATTAAATTTCCTTCAATCGTATGAGCATTCTGAGTATCCACAAAGTGAGAGAGGAAATCCAGTTTGAACATTCATTTTGTGCATGTCACAAATAACTTATCAGATTTACCATGAAGTCTTACAAGGATATAGGGTGGTCACGACAGCGTTGAACGTATAACAATTTAACGCCCTCAAAGTCACACAGTGCTCAACGCCGTAAAGTAAAAGCCGAAACGACCAGCTTTTTATAGGGTGACACTTCCCTCCACCGCAGCATAAGACTTGTAGAGGCGATTATTGTCAGCTTCCTTCGTCAAATACCGAAAAATATAGGCTTTTTATTTTATATGCATGCTTGCCGCCTTGACAGGGTTCGCGTATTTGACTTTATATTTTCTTAGCTTACAGAAAGAGCTGGATTACCGACATACAACGCTTTGTGAGCTCAACTTTTTGAAGGCTGAGCGGATAAACACTTCGCGTGCCTTTCCCACAGGCGCATCCAGGAGGGTCGCTACCAGCACATCTTGTTCTCCGAGTGGCTTCCGTGGCAGCTTGGACCGAGGGTCATGGACGAGTACGGCCTCTGGCCCCGCGATACCGGTCGGACCGAGTACGACGCCAGTGTGGACGCCACTCTGAGCAACGAGTTCTCGGCGGCGCACTTCCGATACGCGCACTCCAACACGGTCGAAGGATACTGGCGGTGCGCTTCTCATCTGTACTCTCCACGTGTCGCTCTCATCGAACGGTCGCTTCCGTGCCACTAGCAGTCGTCTGTTTCCAGCTTAAAAATAGAGCCACATGCCAGAGCACACACACCTATTTCAAAAAGATAGCTTTAGCCGCTAGTTAAGTTACCGAATTAATATAAAGTAGCCTCTAACTATGGAGCACTACTAATACCCTAATTCTGTGACCGACATGCACTTTAGGCTGATCTGGCATAGCGCTAAGGCCTCCCACTAAACTTGACACTATAGTGGTTTTCATCCGGTTACCTCTATGAAGCTAGCAATGAAATCGTATGAGGTTTTCTTTCTCTATTAGCTTGCGTCTAGTATTACGCTTTTCTTTGTTTCCGGCTTTTTGATACATGAATAAAAATAAGTGCTCCATTTCAAGAATTCTTCAAGACTTCTGTCGACTCTACCGCAGCCGTTCTGAGATCAGGCTCTCCAATGTGCCGTTCATTTCCGTTCACGCGAAATAAATGCGAAACTTCGAAATAGTTTCCTGTTACTACAGCTTTTCTTATCACCATATTTTTTTTAGGAAGTTTTTCGTTTGTTTCCAAACCAAATTACCTTTGCTGATGAAATGAACGACTACGAAGCAGAAGCTTAATTTTTTGGGGGGCCCCACTACTTTGGGTTTCAATTTTTGCCTGCGCATTCAGATGACAATAAAACCCGAGTTCGCTCTAGCTTAATTTTAGCGCTTAGCCGTGCTTTATTCTTCCATCTAGTTCAAGGTGCGCCTTGCAGCACACAAACCAGAAGGCAGCGCAATTTTCTGCAACTCAACCACGTTTTGGAGTTTTGATTCACATACTTATTTATTCAATTCCTTCATACATACCACACTTCATTTTTTTAGCATTTTAATGATACTGCCACTCTTTGGGGCCGGGATTTTAGAGCGATGGAAAAAAGACAAGAGATTAACAAAGTAGGCAGGCATAAGTAATAGAAAAACAGTATACGTTGAAGCTCTGCTGCCAGCATCAACGGTGCTATAATTGGAAAACGAAGGTGGGAACAAAAAATGAATAAACTGTGCAGTAAAATACCAACGCGATAAGTGCAGCAATGGAAAAGGGGCATTACATTTTGCTAACGATGGCAGTGACGGCGGCGGCACTTCACTAATTGCATATTCCACTTGTAAGTGGTTCATGCAAGAAATTATTATTTTTAAAGCTATTATTACGGGCATGAAAAGGGGTTAATGTAAATTTATGTCATTGTTGGATTGAATATCCGGACGAAAACACAAGCAATTCTGTAAATTCATTTCCGTAGTGTCCTTTCAATATTTGCTACATGAATTTAAGTCCGCTGGACCGAATTTGCTGAGTTAATGTCAGCAGGCGAGCATTCAGTAAAAGATGCGATACTGATGTGCATCGGTAATTGTTATACATGTACCGAGCCGTCTTTTGAACCGCCTGTAATTTCTTTGTTAGCCTCTTGGAATGCGTCGGAAATCATAGCAGCATAATCTAAGACAGGCAAAAAAAATACATCTCTAAGCGAGAAGGACGACATATAGAGTTTACAACTTCAATACTCAGGCCCTGCAGAATTCTAGACATAAATGGAACTCATTGTAGCATTCCTAAGTTAAAAATATTACGCGCCTGAAGAACTGCCGACACGAAGCTACCACTTAGCCAAAATCCTGAAACAAAATCGGGTGGTCTTTGGTATCTTTAAGTAATGGTCGTATATTTTCAGAATCGACGAGGCAGGCGTGAATGAAACCATGATCAAGCTCAAGGACGCCTACCTGCGACCAATGAGCGCAAGTTATAGGCCCGTAGACAACGTTCTCCGCGGATCCATCCTGCAACCAATGAAGCCTTTCAACAGGTGAGACAGCATTGCGAGTGCCGTCGCACGGGGCAGAAACCAAACGTACACCGTTTTCAAAACTGGCATGAGCTAAAGCTAATATTCATGCCCGATTACTGCTATGAACTGCATCGGTTCATTTAATTTTAAAAGCTGAAACCTTTATTAAATTGGAAGCATATTTCTTTCAATTCATCCAATCCTCGGTACCTGTAAAATTAATTCAGGTGAAAGACAGTTATTTACTCGATACTAGAAATTTGTTACAGAAATGGGCTCTCGGAATGGCATAGCATTCCGCCCACAAGTAGGCGTGTATGTATTCTAAATTGTTGCCACCATACAGGCATTTATCCAGCGATGTAAGTGTTGGTGTCTACATTTACACAACTTCCTGCACTGACGCCATTTTTCAGCTCAGATCACGAATTGTGCACTCGCTCGAAGCTACCCAAATGAGGTAGAAGACCATCCTTGGCTGATGCCGGTGACGGCTTGCCATTAATCAACGCCTTCGAACAGCAGCAAAAAAACGAAAGCCTATGACAACAGAACAGAAAACGAGACTAATCTGTACAATGGGAGAAACTTGACGAAATGCTTCCTTCCACGCTCACACAGTGTTGGGATTTGAAGGCGCGGGATCCTTTCCCAAGCCATGTAAACCGTGAGAAGCCGAGCATCAGGCCGGGGAATGGCTAGTACCCATTACAGGGAACCGGGGGTAACCGGCGGCAGTGGGAGAACATGAATCAAGAAGGTCCTCTATTTGTTTGCTACTTTAAGAAAGACCAGGATTTAAGTAACCTTGCTGAAAACGTGATATATTATTTTGCCTGTGAGCAGCCACTACCTGCCCTAAGTACACGTATTTTCTTGCAGCTTCCAGCACCTAGCTACCAATTCTCAACTGCTGGTTCCATGCGAGACTGTCGCAGATTAAAATTGTTTTCTGTATGTTAATTTTAAGACGTATCGTTCTTGACTACCTGTTTAATTCCCTGATCATGCTTTCCAGTTCATGTCCAGAGTGACTTAGCGAGTCAATTTCATCAGCAAATCGCAGACTTCTTAGGTATTCTCCAGCAACCCTAATCCCCAACTGTTTCCAATTCATGCCTCGGAACACATGCTGTAAACAGGCGATGAATAGCGTTGGCTAGATCGTGTCTCCCTGCCTGATGCCCTTCCGTCTTGGAATTTTATTGCTGACTTTATTAAGAAATATGGTAGCTGTGCAGTCGTTATAGATATCTTCATGTATTTTCACAGAAGGCTCCTCTACACACTGATTTGGCAATGCCTGCATGACTTCTAATTTTTCTCTTAGTCAAATACTTTCTTACAATCTGTGAAGGCTATATATTGGGGTTTGTTAGATAGTGCGCATTTCTCTATCACCTGATTGATAGTGTGATTATCGAGTAACCTTTGGTGTGTGCTTTACGAAAGCCTGCTTGATCATTTCGCTGGTTGAAGTCTAAGGTTGACCTGATTCTGTATGCGATTACCTTGGTCGCAGTCATGGATTGACCATTGGAGGGAAATAACTACAAGAATAAGATGGAGGTGGAGCGCATGTGGCAGGTTCTCTCAGATAATGAATGGCAATTTACCATTATCCCTCAAGATAAAAGTATGTAACAGTTGTATCTTACCGGTACTCACCTTCGTGGAATAAACGTGGAAGCTAATGAAAAGCGTTCACCTTAAGTTAAGGACAACGCAGCCAGGTTTGGAAAGAAAAAATATAGGTGTAACGTCAAGAGGCCACAAGCGGACAGAGTGGGTGAAGGAACAAACGCGTTAATGATATCCTAGTCGAAATCGAGTGGAAGAAATGAGTGTTCAGTGCATTCAATGCGAAGGCGAGATAACCGATGGTCCTCACGGGTAACGAATTGGATTCCAAGAGAAGGAAAGCTTAGCAGGGGGCAGCAGAATGTTAGGTGGGCGGAGGAGATTAACAAGTTTGCGGGGATACTGTGGCCGCAGCCGGCAAAGGACAGGGTAATTGGAGAGAAATGTAAGAGACCTTTGCCCTGCAGTGGGCATAGTCAGGCTGATGATGGTGATGCTGAACAACGGTAGGACAACATTTCACTTTTATTCCTTTATAAAATTTTTGTGATGAGTTGCCATGGTGGATCAGTGGCTCGAGATTTCGCAGATGATTTCAAAAGCCGCATGTTTAGTGATGCGTTAGGACAAGCGACAGAAACCCTAACACAATGCGGTATCAATGCACGGTAATGAAATCACGCGCTCTCTCTCTCGTCTGTATATTACGACACTGGGCTCTGATTTAAATCCACATGAACGCCCATTAAAATTACGTGTAGCCTTACCCTGACATATCCTGGACAGCCTGTGTACAAAAAGACGTTTCAAATGATGTAATAAAAAATGTTACACCTATGCACATTGGGTGATTAATGTTTTCAGAAAAACCGGTTTAGTCACACGTCGTTGACGAGAAGTGGTGCTTTCCAACTAATGCATATCAAGAAATACTTCCTCTAAAGTCAGCACATCTGAAATCAGCTGTGTGTTTTTTTTATTATGGTTCGGAGTTCACTGACAGCTACGTCTGACAACACTGATTCTCATTACTCCTTCTGAAATAGAGCAGAACGGTTATGAATGCGCACGACGCAGCAAGAAAGGCCGGGAGGGAAGCGAATTAAAGGTATCGTTTCAACCAACCAATGTGGTTTGAAGAGCTTTTTCTATTCAAAGAAACTTGCACAAAACCACCCCGAGTTCTTTCGAGATTACCACAAAAAAATTCGGGGGGGGGGGGGGGGGGGGGCACTTTATTGACCTAAATTGCGCTGAGGCGAAAGCCTTCAGCGCGGTGTTGCTGCTTGTCTTACTGATGTGTGGTTAAGATGTTAATTAAGTACACAATTGTTTGTGAATCTTACATGCAGGAGACACTGGAGGGCGTTTGGGAGGCATCTGTCTGATTCGACACCTTTTTGCAAACACTCTCCAGCGTCCTAGACTAGAAGAACTACATATGCGTTGGCAGGAAGTGGCGTAGCCACTAGCACGCTCGGCTGCGGAATGGAAGGGTGGTGGTTCGAATCCCATCGTGCACAAAGATTTTTTTCCCGTCTGACTAGAAAAGCTTGACACTTCTGCTGACAACCTTCTGTCGACAACAATCAGGCATTAAAGGCTTTCGCCTTAAAAACATCAGGCAATCACTGCGGTGAGTGGAACTGCTCGCGGTACCATTTTTCAGTTGATTTGAGGGGCGATAATCGCATATCCTGACATCGGGAATCTGCGCTATTAAAAATTTGAGCGCATATCTGACATTGTTCAACTTGCGTATGCCAGTTTCGCATGTGCTTACCTTCATGCCACGTTTCAAGGCTCGCAGCTTGTTTCTATCAGAACACAACCACGGAAGCAACTTGTACACATATGCGGTTAAGGCACCCCTTGCTGCAGCAAAATGAGTCAACCTATTGCCTACCATTCGTTCAAATTTTTCATGTTTCGTTCAAGTTTCGTTCAAATTTTTAGTTCCTAAGCGTTTAGGTTGAAAATTTAATGAAAAACATGAAAATAAACCCTATTAAACAAACTCTTTACCAATTTGAGATTGGCTAAAATACTTAATGTTTTGTGATGAAATTTTATTTGCGAAATTAAGGTTTTCATAAAAATTTGAACATAACTCTCATAGAGAGCTTCACTTTACTTTATTAACTTGAAGGCCCCCCAGGATGGAGGGTATTACATAAGGGGTGGGTTACATGTAAAAAAGCAGATTGAATAAACAAAAAAATACGTGTGGTACACAAAAGGTTGTGCAAGTGACCCTTCTATCAAACTTTATCAGAATGAAGACAGGTTTTTGGTTTCCGCATTTGTGTGATGTGACAGTTTGAAGCTTTAAAAGGAGTGTCGTTTTTCAAATAAAGTTAGTCGCGAGTGTCTGCGCTTGTTGTGTTACCTTCGTGTCCGTGTCTCTTTGTGTGCGTTGTAGCCCCTTTTATTTACTATGATTGAACGGCTAGCCCAAAAACTCACGCTCTTAAAGTACGTAAATTATTTGCTCTTAACCCTAGTTGGTAAACAGTTCGTAAAACTTGATGGGCAGGTGATTGCCGCGATGTCGTGTGGAAGGCTGTTCTAGTCCGTGGCTGAGAGTAGAAAGAATGACGATGCAAATGTAGTTGCCCGCATACGTGGCCGGGCAACTTGAAGGCGATGATCAATGCGGAGGGAAATGCGTTCCGGCGGATTGATGTAGGGCGGACGATGGAGTGAGCTGAAATAAAATTTGTGAAACAAGCACCTACTAGTAACACGACGCCTACAAGCCATTGATTGTTAAGCCTGCGTTTGCTTTTATTGATGATATACTGACATTATATGAATATTACAAATATATGAATCTTGCGGCTCTATTTTGTAGAGATTCTAGGGAATTAGATCATTTCTGTTAGGGCTCCAAATAGCGAGGCGTATTCTGATTTAGAACGGAGAAGTGATTTGAAGGCAAGCAGTTTTAGCTTTTGTTGCAATGATGTAAATTTCGTTTTACATATCCAAGGCTTCTGTTAGCGGATGATAAGACTTTAGTGACATGCGCGTTCCAGGCTGGATCATAGGACAATGTTACGCCCAGGTATTTAGAAGTCTGAGCTAATTCTACTGTGACATGCGAGATTTCATACCAGAAGAGGAGAGGGTTAGGTTTCGGTTAAATGAGACGATTTTGCTTTTATTGGAGTTTAGTTCCATGAGAATTTTTTACACCAGTCCGGTACGCTGATTAGGTCATTTTGGAGGGCGAACTCTTCAGAGGCGTTATTAATTGTGCGATAGATGGTTTGAAAGAATCAGCTCCTAGGTTTTGAAAAAATGTAAACTTCACTGTTATGGGTCGAATGCGCTCAGGAGAATTTGCGCCCGAGACACTCAGCCCTTTCAATTTCTTTAGGGTCAACGGATAAATCTAAGTGATCACGGCTGAGGTAGAGGACTGTTTCTTCAGATTCCGAGTACGTTTCAGATGTATTCTCATCTTTAATGTTGTAAAAGATTGAATTTTTACGTCGTGAGCGATCTTTGGCGTCATCGAAACGGGCTTCTATAGCTCTGATTTCTTTGGCTGCTTGGGTAGTGTTAGCGCAGATTGGATCCATATTGGTGCGTAGTGTTACAACAATTTGATAATGAATATCCTGGCTCATATAGATCAGAAATAGCTTGTACCGTAGTTGTAAGTTGATTTCTAAGACCTTGAACCTCGACTATTAATTGTGACTGACCATCAGACAGTTTCTTCAGTTTCTCTAGAACCTTTTCGGGGCCTGGGTTTGATTCAACATCGCCAGCCAAGAGCAAGGAGGGTACGCACGACATCAGCACATTCAAGAGCAATGCAAAGGCAGCTCTGTGGTCCCGGTAGCTGCAGGAGGCAGTAATTGATTAAGTTTTCCGTGAAAAGAGAGTACCACTACTGACCTGCACAGCGAAAGCGAAAGGGTTTGATGACTGCATCGTGGCACAGCCACCGAGCCTACATGGCGCCGAGTGCGGGTGATGCGGTTTTATAATCACCGTGTCTGTTGCTGTCGATGGCCTTGGGTGAGTCCGCGGCAGTCGAAGTAGTCGAGGAATAGCAGTGGTGGCGCTGCCGGACAGGCCGAAGCCACGTTCTGCTGTGCAGAAAAGCCGGCTGGAGATTTGAAAGAAACGGATTCGATGCCATGGGTGGCATGTTGAAGCGGCGGGCACCAGGGACAGGAATAGCATCTGGGTAATGAGCGGTGCAAAAACCTGCGTAGCGAAAACGAGCGAGTTTGATGACTGCATCGTGGCACAGCCATCATGCCCACCAGAAAGGAAAAGCTTTCACAGAAGAAAAATCTAAATGTATATATTTTTCCCTTGTTTCTGAGAAAAATCTGAGATTTAGTTCTTACAGCTTTCCGGCTCTAGAGCAATTGCTTTAGGCCGCATAGTTCGACAATCCATCCAGCAAAATAGCCGGTCCTAACCTTGCGAAAACAGTCGGTGTCAAGTCCTGCGCAAATGTTCGCCAAATTCTACGAACGAGACGAATTACATCGGTAATGTATATATGCTTTTCGAAACGCCCGCCCAGACGAGCCAAACAGGCCCTCAAAGCAAACCAGTCTACGCGCTGCCGCCCATGTTTTGGGCTGGTTCCTCGGGTCTTCTTCGCCCTCAGAGCTAAACGCGGTTGAAAAGATAGCAGCCTCAGACCAACGCTACCTAGATCGTGGATAAAGCAAACCATGCACGGATGTGAACCACGAGATTTCCCGCGCTTCAGGGCACTCTAAGCTTCTGTTTCCTCACGCTCTTGCAAGCGGTTCAAAAATCAAAGCTATGGGGAAGAAATGTGGTAGACTACTTAGCTTGATTAGGCCAAATGCTACATAGTCATGTTTGCACTACTTATTCTGCCTTGTTTATTTGCCTCGAACATTTCCATTCAAAAATCCCTGGGATGCCTCATACAACTCCTTGCGCAGTGATGCAGTGATTAAGCGATGCGCTAGTACCCTGGAAGGCGTCTGTATCAAAAGAGCCACCGTGCGGGATTTTTAGCCCCAGGTTGCTCCTCTGAGCACCCTCTCCGTCCTTTCATTAAACTGCCACCTGCCACGATGGTCAAGTTTTGATAACGTCACTGGGTCAAATGGTTATGTGGCTCACCTGCCACCCACTTTTTAAGGCCACAGAGGGACCGGAGAAACACCTGCGAAATCGGCGTCTGAGGGCTCTAGTGCTAGCACCTTACAAGACAAACTATAACAAACATAAAACGCTAGTCTCCTAGTTTCAAGGCACATGGCGCACCATGTTCAAGAACGCTGCGAAAGTGTTTGAAGTTGGCGTTGGCAACAGTCGTTCGCGGGCTGACCACAGCAAACGGGTGCGGTAGGGGAGGTATGCAAAGGTACGGCCAAAGTACACAGTCCACGCATTATATTTAGAAACCTTTCTACATGCTCTGCTCCTTGGGTTCATGGGGGAGCGCACAAGTAGCATGGGCTATTATGCCTACGAAGTACTGCCTGCGTTTTGCTAGGTAAGGCGTGACACTAGTCTGGTCGTCTTAGCGTGCTTCGGAGTATTAAGGCTTGTTACTGGCCTGGTCGTCTAAGCATGCTTCGGAACATCATGGCCTGTGACTGCACGTCTGCCTCTCTGTTCGTCTTCATTTCCTGAAACTATGTATCAATTTAGGATTATATGTGAACCATGAATGGTTGTCAGAGCCACACGCTGGAAAATTTGTATAATCGTTGATTGTTTTTATTTATTGGAGATTACGTCGGTCTTGTCAGGACCTAGATTGGAGTGCTGTAACAAGAGTAATGCAGACAACACAAAGGCGAACATAGTAATGCTCAAGAGTAATGTCCTTAAACACCGTCCGAGGTGTCATTTCTGAAATAGAATCCATCAACGAGATAGACATGTTTAGTGCTTTTAGGGACCAGAGTGTCATAAATGTGCAGTGCATCAGAGTAAGGAAGGATGCAAGAATTATGTACAAAACGCCTAGTATTGACTTTCAACTCGAGCACATTCCTAGTGTCTAAGAAGCAGGGTTCTTGAAAAAAATGTCCGTCCTTACATACCAAGTCCATGGAGGTAAGCTGTCAAAGTATGCTCATGGGTCACAGAGCTGCCGTGGCCACACACTTCCGCTGAATGCTCCTCAAACGAGCATGCTTCCGAAAACTGTGAAGGAGCAGCGCTGCGCTGCGCAAAATTTGAAGGCAATCCTCCCGCCTATTAAAGAAGATTATGTCCCTCGTAGAAGAACGGGAAAAATACTGTAACCATGAAGACAAAAAAATAACTTTCAAGGGAGCGAGGCGATTTTTCTACGCGAAGAAGCTTTGAACTACTCTGCGGAAATGAACTTCGCTGATGTGGTGCTTAGGGGCAGTGCACCACGCAGCAATCCGGCATCTGCCAGACCACTTTCTCCAAGCCTGTGGCAGGGCTAACCACGCCCCATGTAGGTGCAGTGAATGCAGCTCCTCCAAAGCAGGGAGCGCAGGCCGATGGGTCGGCGCCCCGCAGGACTTCCCCTGCCGATGGAGGCCTGATACACATCCGGGGCTTCTTCCCAAGCAGCACACCTAATCGGCCCAATATTCTAAATGACCGAACCTACAAACGATCAGAGGGAAAGATCTTTTTCCAATATGGGGCCGATTACCTGTTCCGATTAGGTTCGCGGTCCCCCAGCCTCTCTGGTGTGGTGATGGATGTTACTCCCAGTCCGCCTGGTTTGCAGCGATGGAGCCAAAAAAAAAAACAGAATCCTGATAACGGGTCCCCAAAAGATGTAACTTCCTTCCATCCCCACCAAAAAGAAGGCATGACTTTCTTGCTTCAGTGGAACTATAGATGACTACTCAAGAATTATAGTGACATAATACATATCCTAGGATCTCTGTTGTCTCTATCTTTATCTCTTCATGAGACCAATCTTGGTCCAGAACATCTGAATATCTTAGAGGATTAAAAAAACTTTTTGACGTAATCGAAAGCAGGCAAATAGACTTTTGGCAGACGTCACAATCGTTAATCAAAGTAGCGTCTCTCCTCAAAAAACAAAGCAACACAAAACTAGAGAAGATTGCGGTAAGCGCTGTCAACTACAAAACAATAACAGTATGTTCTGAATACCTTCCCTCGCAAATCACATTAAAGATACAAGATTTAGAAGCCCTTAATGATGAATTGCTGGAGCCATACCTGGTAGTTGGCGATTTTAACGCTCACTATCCGTTTTGGGGATTCGAACACTGTCAATAATGAAAGACTTTATCCTCGCAAATAATGCGTCTTTTAAATACCGGAAAAGCCATATATTGTTGCCCAAGCTCAGAAAAAAAATGACCTTCGTCAATCTACCGTTTGCATCACCATCTATTTCAAAGATTTTAAACAGGGTAAAAAAAAATAAATGATGATGAGGGTATTTTAAATTGCACCATGAGAAGTAATCGCCTACAAACAATCATCAGGCTTTCATCGTCTGTCAAAGCCGCAAACCACGGCGCTGCAAAATTCGCCTCGACGACTGGTCAGTGTTTACTAGTGCCGCTCTGAAACAAGAATTTTTGTGAAGACCTCAGCATAGATAAGATTATTCTAAAGTTTACTATATTCACAATATGGGCCGCAACATTCGCTATACCAGAAACAACAGGCCTCGCACAGAAGAAACAAAGTAGAGCGGACACAAGAGCGCAAATTGGCAAAAAACCGGCAAAACAAAGCCTGGGACGCTCTCCATCGGTATCCCACTGCATAGAACTTATTTATGTTTAAGAAACAAATAAAGAGAAAGAGCAGTACATTCGAAGACATGCAGAGAGAACTTCCTGGCAGAAACATCTGTGAGCAGTTCAACAGCCTCAAAGGAAATGTCGGTACCAGTTTGGAAATTAACTGGTACTCTCGCTCGAGTACGCAAGGCCTATTATTGGCCTAAACTTGCTGCCGCGATCCGCCGCTACGTCCGAGGTTGCCGTCAGTGCCAGCGCCGCCAGTCACCTCCCCTCAAGCCCGCAGGTTTACTCCAACCAGTTGCACCTCCTCGTACGCCCTTTGACCAAGTCGGCATGGATCTTCTCGGCCCATTCCCCCTATCGTTGGCCGGCAATAAGTGGATAATTGTCGCCACAGACTACCTGACACGCTATGCCGGTCGTAAGAAATTAACCCCTTTCAGACTCCCGCTGTTGACAACATTCGGCACACAAAGATAATCAGAAAGCAGGAAAATATTTTAGGCGAGAATTTTGCTTAAGTTACATGGTCTTCCAACTACACAAACATATTCGAAAATCACAAAGAGCAGAAAAACAGTTTTCCCTCTGGAGCAGGCGTGCATGAGAACTACAGCTGGCTTATCGCGTTGCTGCAATTGTTTAGAGTATTATCCTCCGGTAAAAAGGAATCAGGCCCAGACAATGTGCACTACTCTATGCTTGCACATCACTCCGAGGCTGCTGTAGAGGCATTGTATAAATTCTTTAATGAAATATAGGTAGCTAGGAAAATGCCTGGGGAGCGCCATAATACCTTTTCTAAAAAAGGAAGACCGCCAACAAACGCCAGAAGGTAGAGACCGGTGGTCCTCTCCAGCTGTACTGCTAAATCTTTTGAAACTTTTGTGAACTTTAGACTAACCTTCACACTTGAATCCTGGAAACTTTTAAACTTGCCTCAGTGGGATTTTAAAAAACATTTTCATGCACTGATCACCTTTTCCGCCTAGAAAACACCATCCGGCAGGCGTTCATCCACAAGCAACAGTGTATCGGTGTTTTCTTCGACCTGGAGAAGGCCTATGATCCCACATAGAGGTTCAGCGTCCTCTGTGACCTAGCAGACCTAGTTATCCGTGGCAGGAAGCTAACCGGTCGGAACAACTTTTTGGCTAACTGTACATTCCCAGTGCGCCTAGGACCAACTCTCTCCATCATTTCAGGCAGGAGAACGACGTACCCAAAGAGTGCATTCTAAGTACTACACTGTTCGTTGTAAAAATGAACTTAGAAAAAATGATGCGCAACTTCATAATGTATTCGGTTTATCTAGATGATCTACAAATAGCATGCACTTCCTGCAGCATATCTACCTGTTAAAGGCAACTACAAATAACTCCAAATAAACTGAATTCTAGGGCAAGAAGAACTGGATTCAAGTTTTCTCCTCAAAAAACAGCCGGTGTTATGTTATCTAGTGAAAAGAAAATTCAAACAACGCTTGACAACAGGACCAAAAAGAGGAGGAATTATGTTCTATGGAGTTCTACAGTTATGTTATCATTCTCCTGAGGTCTGCCGGTCGATCCTTATGTACACTTCAAACAAACCGCACTACCATTTAAACAAGAACACAAATTCTCAAGCGTAAATTTTGAGCAGGTTCATAAAAAACAGTGCAAAAGACGATGGACCAGTCAGCGTTTGTCCTGTGTTCTTTCTTGCTCGTAGTCTTTATCGCTGTTTTATTATGATTCCATACCAACTAGCCAAATGCAACGTTTTGTTCAACTATATTTTGACAAGAAACTCATACTTCTAACACACATTAGCAACCCTAAAAAGAGAGCTTCTCAAGCCCTAAGTGCATTAACAGTTCTCTTACGAAGCTCAATGATACTTCCTACTCTAGTGCACGTACATACCTTTTGTTACAATTATTTCTGCGGCGCCCGTTGTCTATCTCTTTTTCACTCAGCATACACACGCACTGCAGGTTCGGTGACCATGCCGTGACGCACTTCCTGTTCCGGCAGTCCTGGGCGCCCTATGGCCAAGACCTTTTCGCCTTGGATATCCAGAGAGGCCGCGACCACGGCGTCCGTCCCTACGTCGACTGGGTGCGGCTCTGCCAAAACATCAACATCACAGATTTCGACGACCTCAGCAAGGTCATGCCCGAGGCTACAGCCAAGCTCTACTCTGGAGTCTACGAGTAAGCAAATCTCCTAGCGGAGACTGATCACATGCTCTTGCAGCGCTACAAAGAGGAAGGAAAAAGTCGCCGCACAACGCGAAATTAGTGAAGCCGCAAGAGCGGGCCACATGAGAGGTTTTTACGAAAATTTTCACAAATTATTGCAGCCACAAATGCCTACAGTCAGCTAGGCTCCTGAGTTCCTTTAGGAGTTCTGCGGGAGTTCCACTTTGGCGAGGGTGATACAAACAAGTGTTTCGTCTGCGAACCAGAAGGAATTTTTCTCGACCTGCGAAGTTTTATGTAATGTAATATTTATAGCTTTCCTGTTTCTCTGCTCCGCTTGGACTCGCGTCCTTTAACAGAGTCTAACGTTCTGGGGCCTTGGACTCAACCTTCCAGACAACGGAAAGCGGTGAAAGCGCTCTGACTTTCTTAAAAGACTCGGGGTTGCATTCCCGCCTATAATCTTTAAGTTTTCAGTGCGCGCCCTCTGTCCCTGTGACATGGTGGTCGCTGGACACTTAGAAAACTCATTTCCTTGCCGCTCTTTTTCCTTTTTTCCCCTTTGTTCCCCTCCCCAAGTGTAGGGTAGCCAACTGGGCATCGCCTGGTTAACCTCCCTGCCTTTCCGTCCTTTTCTCTCTCTCTCTCTCTCTATAGCTTTCCTTTATAAGCAAATCGCTGCTCTTCTGTGGGTGCTAATAAATAATTACTTCTTTATTAGGTATAAAAATTTAAATGTATCACTACAGCCAAGCAGGGTGTCGAACCGGAACTGAACCCGAACCCGAAACCGGAACCGAACCCGAATTTTCGCCCGGAACCGGAACCGAACCGAACCGATATTTTTTTCGCCATCTTGGAACTGAACCCGAACCGGAACGATTCAAAGGAACCGTTCCGAACCGGTTCGGGACCCGGTTCAGCCCCACTTTTTTTGCATCCCGGCATACGTGTTGTTTTCCGACAAAATGAGATGATCCATCGCATAGATTTACCCACCCGTAGCTGTCTGCGCTGGGAAGTGCGAAAATGGTACCCAGTATATGCGACAGCAAACTTACAGGAGGTCTGTTGCCTGGGAAGAAGCCTAATTGACTCTTCTGTAATGTACTGCCGCCAATTCTAAACACTTGTACGTCAGGTTTATGTGAAGTCTTGAGTTATAACTCCTCCCTTTAACATATTTGCGCAAATCTTTCATCAAAATGTTAGACTGTTCTAACTTAGTAAAGTACTTAGACACCAAACTTTTGCTTGCGTGGTTTCTTTTTTCAAACAATGCGTTAGACGTAGGTGTGCAGTATTCACCAACACATAATAAATAATTTATGTTTGAATTTCTTCTTGACCCTGTTTCGGTTTCACAAACATAACGATGGCTGTGACGTGTAGTGGAAATTAGGTCGCGTGAGGTGCTATAAAACGGCAATATAACTGCTGATACCTCGTTCGTAGTAATTATAGGTCTTGAAGTTGGCTGATATAAGTGCTGCAGTGAGTCGAAACAACGTATCAGCGGTTGTATTAGTTTTCCCGTGCCTCACGTGACCTAATGTTGAACTCACGTCAAAGCTATCACTCGGCTGATGAAGCCGAAACAGCATGGGAGAAAAAATTATTTTCTAAATTATTTAGTGGCAATAAGCGAATACCACACGGTGATCCATGTATTCTAATATCTATGGCATCATTTGAAAGGAGAAAACACGCAATAAAACTGGGTGTCTATAGTCATTTTAGTACCGATTGAGAATGTCTTCCTTTTCTTTGCGTCCCAAATAGACGAAATATGAGCGCGAGGACCCAACAATGTTGTGATGGTGGTTTCTGAGGAAAGGAAATGGTGCAGTATGTCTCACTTGTTCATCGACACCTGAACCGCGCCGTAAGAAAGGGAGGAAGGTGGGAGGGAAAGAAAAAATAGAAACAGGCGCCGTAAGGATGGGCTCCGGAATAATTTCTAGCAGCAGGGGATCCTTAAAGGGCAACTGCATAGGTTTTAGAAAACGACGAGCTTAAAAGGGTCGAATGTGTGAAACTTCCAGGTAAAGTATGCGAAGTCCTGTTGGCCTAGCATTTGAAACGGTGACGAAACCACCAATTAAAATTGTGACGGCCTTCAAGTTTATCCGCAGCGCACAACGCTAAGTAGGGGACGCATGATGACGTCATCGAAAGTATCCGTACATTTCCAACGCATAAACGCCTGCTTTGAAGGAAAAAACCCAACAGAACCGAAGTCAAAGCCCGCCGAACGTTGTTTGGAACCGTCCAACGAGGCACGGCAGGGCGTGGCTGACGGCAGCAGTAATTTGAAATCATACCTTCCGTGACATCACACTGAACTTCCCCGCACTCCTTTTTGCTTTGAGGAGAAGTGTAAAATATAATCGTAGGTTACGTCACTATTTTAAATGGTAGTGCAAGAAACTTAGCATGCTTTACCTAGAGCCTATATAGATTTGAATCCTCGACTATCGCGAAAGTCTCAAAAAGTGGCGCAGCTGCCCTCTAACGTGCACTGACATCGCGCCGCAAACGGCGCCTTTTGCGTTTCGCCTCCATCGAAACGTGGCCTCCGGGGCCGAGTTCGAACCCGGATACACCGAATAAGTAACCGAGCGCCCTAACCACTGAGCAACCGCAGTGGGTAGTGCAATATTTACTTTTGTGGGCGCTCTTTGTTTTAGACAGCAAGTTGTAAATAAAACCCCTCACGATGGGCCTGTCGGGCAATAAAAAAAAAATGGCTCAATGGCTTTGGAGCTCGGCTGCTGATTCGAAAAATACAAAAAACAGCGTGCTCTGTTGCGCGTCGAAAATCCCCGGCTGGTCTCCGTTAATCTGGAGCCCTCCACTACACCGTCTGTCATATAGCCCCATGTCTACTCGACATTTAATCCTGAGATATTCCTACTAGTATTACCAAAAGAAGGATGTAAAAATTGGTGCAGGTTCTATTTTTTTTTAGAATCCGCATATTCTTGTTTGCGCGCGACGGAAATATGCAACGAAAGGCGGGTTCTCAACGGTGTAGATGTATTAATAACGAAACAATTAAATACCGATTACACAAAAGGGCAATGCGGAAATACATGTGCTCGCTGGCATGCGATAGTCATTACGCCCAAAAAGATGCTACTGCGATGCAATGTAACTTCGATGAAGTGATTTCGTTATGCCGATTCGCTGAAATCGTTCTCCTCCTACCCCGCGGCGGTGGCTCAGCGGTTACGGCGATCGGCTGCTGACCCGAAAGACGCGGGTTCGATCCCCGCCGCGGCGGCCGAATTTCGATGGAAGCGAAATTCTAGAGGCCCGTGTGCTGTGCGATGTCAGTGCACGTTAAAGAACCCCAGGTTGTCGAAATTTCCGGAGCCCTTCACTACGGTGTCCCTCATAGCCTCAGTTGCTTTGGGACGTTAAACCCCAATAAACCAAACCAAACCATTCTGCTCCTAAGAATTGCTGTCAGTCGCCAGCGCGCGGCTCCATCCGCTGTCCTCGCACTGCTCGATCTTGTATTCTTTGTCTGGCGACTTATATCTACTTTTCGCAGTCATATTTTCCGTTCTTAGTGTCTGACGCGGCAGGCTAATGATTGTTAGTGTTTTTTTTTCTTAGAACGCTTGGGCAATTGAATACGTTGAGCATTCACAACAATCTGCCTCGGCTATATCCGGTACAGGTGGGTGATGGGGGGGTGAGATGGGTGAAAGTTTTTGAAGGTGCATTTTTACCAGTGAATGCCCTGATGTGCGCCCACCGGAGTGTGCATCAAGGACGGAGGCTGCACGCACGAAGCGCGGTTATTTTTTGGAAAGCATACTCTTTTACCTCTGACTCCGAGCGAGATTCGTACTAATGGCGGCGCAACAGAAAACTCTGTTTACATGTGCTTTAGGCTATTCGGCTATCTTGTAGGCTTCTTTTTATAGTTGTTGCATGGAATATTTGGAACCTCTCTGATCCTACTCATGCCTTACTTGACCGCTTCGAATTCAGCGATCTCGGCATAAGACCTCATGACACCATAACTCCCTGCCTCCGCCAGCACGTGAAAATTCCAGACGGTGCACACGCCATGAAAGGGGAACCAGTCAGGAGGTTGAACTTACGCACCATATTCCTCCTGCGTTAATGTGCACTGTTGTCTGAACAGTGACCTCGTGGAACGCGGCGGTTCTGCGTCCTATGAACACGAAGAGTTCGCACGGAATTCCAGAGTTTTTCATCACAGACATAAGTGTTATAATGAAATATATGATCCCAATGGGTTTTTTAAGAGACTGCTTAAGTATGTCCCAAAAGAATACAGCATCATGACAAAGATATCATTTTACTGCTGAAATTGTTTCTCGTTGCTCGCACAGGTAGAAATGCACTGACCACGGCACAAACGCCCCTTTGGCGCAAAGGTACAGTCTTTGTCAAAAGTTTAGAGCCCAGGGGGTTCACTTCTAAGATTTATATTGGGACTCCAGGAGCATTCATGAAAGTCCAACCTATTGCAGGAGGCAGTACTAGAAATCTTCTCATGCCCAGGAAATTTGGAGCGCTAGAGATTCATTAAGAACAACACAGTGTGGCTCAAAAGAAAACCCCCTGGGCTCCAAACTTTTGACAAAGACTGTACGTCCTAACATGTAAGGTCCATGTCTCAAGGGTGAAAAAGGTTTTTGTGGCCGATTAAAACTAAGTCAAGCCCACTTATAGCGAACCTGACGGTCCCGCAGGTTCTATTCGTTATATCTGGTGTTCGTTGCAAGTGGATTCTTCTTACAACAGCGAAAAATACTAAGGCCGCTAAAAGGTCCAGGAGATAGGGGAGTACCGTCTACTATGGAATATGGTCTTCGAATCTCATTGAAAAAGATGTCATGACTCGACTGCGATGTGCATGCGTAGTATGTTTTTTAGTTTTAATCTTTGTTCTTCTGTTTTTTGGATTGTTCACTGTGTCCTGCGCCTTCATATACTTTTCCGAGAATGTAATATAAACAGTTGTTAGTCAGCGTCTGTGTCGTCTCGAGACTTCCGTTTGTCCTGTTTACTGCGCTGCCTAAGCAAGCGTTAACAACTAGCCCAGTTTTGTGTTCTCGTAAACAAATCTTTGCATTTTTTATTTTGTATAGCGATGTGCAAGAAAAAAGAAAACGCATATCACTGAAACCCAACTGTTTTCTAATTTTTTTTTGTTCGAACCCGTTTGAACCCGTTTGAACCGGTTCGAGACGGTCCGAACCGGTTCGAACCGGAACGGAATGGCCCTCTGGAGCCGAACCCGGAACTGAACCCGAAAGGCGTGAACCCGAACCCGAACCGAACCCGAAAAAATACCGGTTCGACACCCTGCAGCCAAGTATGCAGTGACGCAATGTGGACGGGGACGAGAGCTTTCAAATAGCGCTATTTAGCATAGTTTTGACATTTTCCTTGCTTTTCTATACAGAACATCGTTCTGGCATTTTTCGAACAACTTTGGCGATTTTTTGCACAACGTTTCAAAGAAAGTGGTGACGTTAGTCGGGTCTTCAGTAATAAGGTCTTTGTCTTCGACCTTAATTGCAGTCTACAACTAATCCAAGTACACACCAGAAACAACAAAGCACGTCCGCGGAAGACGCTCGGTATGTTGGCGCTGACGCACCAAGGTCGGGGTCGTCCCACTTATGTAAATAGCATTTATAAATATGACTTTTAACAGTGCGGTGAAATTGCCGGACTGTTTCCGCGGACCGTGAAAATGGCCCAGGAAAGTGACGCACTTCAATTATTATCCAGCTTGTTCTACCCGGAAAACGCTAGAAATTCGTAAGCAACTGAAAACTCCTAATGGCAAGCCAAGCAACCTTCAGAACCACTCGACGTTCAGATGCTTTTTTTAGAGCGCGCTCTTTGACGTCCGTTCCTGGGTTTCGCGTCGTCGTCGGCGTCGGCGTCGGCCTCGTAACCAGCTCCGCCCCCAATGTCACGCTTTTCAATTGGTCGAAATGCTCGTGACGTCACAGTGCACGAATTTCAAATGGGGCCAATTGTACTTTGGCTAGTAACCATGCAACCAATCAAAGGGATCGTATAGTGATGCTGCAACTAAGTTGGACTGAGTTTAGTTAATTATTAATTAATCAATTAGCCTAATTAATATAGAGGAGAATGAAGAGGTCAGAAGAAAAGAAAACAAAGACGCGCGCCGCAGCGACAACAGCGTCCGCGGAAGGAGACGCTGCTGAAAAAAAACAGGTAAGTACGAAGCCGCGTTCCCTCCACCACCACGCACTTCCCCACTCAGTAAGACGTTGCTCGTTTCATACACGTTGTGTCGAACATCCTAGACAGTTCCAACAATTGACAGGTTAATGACAGAACACGATGGATAGAAATACAATAATATAAATATGAAATAGCCTAATTAACCTTTCTAGTTAGACCGCATAAATCAATAAAACCGAGAACGAAATTGGTCGAGTTGGCGAATCGAACCAGGGTCTCCGGAGTGCGATACGAGCACGCTAGCCACTCCGTAATGCCAGCTGAATGGTTTGGAATGAACAAAGGCGCGTCTAGATAATACGGCGTCTTCGTTCACTCCCATCTTCCCCCTTTCCCTTACGGCGAGGTGCAGGTGTCCACCCAGATATGCGAGAGAGATACATTTCCTTTCCTCAAAAAATAAATTTACCGTCCAGCAAGGCGTACAGCCGAATTTGGCGATGGCGTTCTGTGGACTCCCTGGCAGCGTTGCAAGACGCTGTCGCGTTCCACTCTTAAAGGCGAAGCTTAACATGTTAACCACACATCAGTAACACACGCAGACAGCCAATGGACGCGTCATTCGCTGGCAGCACTTGATTCATCATTCACAACCACATTCTTAACGTACGCTCCCTTGCCGCACATGCCAAGGACGTACACCACGATCACATTCTGCGCCATTCCTCTGTACTTTGCTTTGCTGAAACCTGGATGGATCCCGAAGAGTCTCTCGAAATCATAGATTTCCTATACTGCTGTGGTGCTCGCAGAGACCACAACAGAGCGGCGGGAGTCGCTATCTACTTGCGCACAGGTCTCTCTGCAATACCAGTCGAAATATTTGGCACGTCACATGAAGTTGGCGAACTGTGCGCCGCAAAGTTGCCCAACGGCTTGCTGGTAGTAGCTGCCTACTTCGCCCCTACCGCACTCACGAAAGACGTCGTGCACTTCCTGCAACTCGCATTAACCGTCCATCGATCCACACCGATGTTAGTAGTGGGGGACTTTAATGTTGACATAAAGACAAACAGCAATTTCCTAACACTTATGCGGGAGAACATCCCGTTCCTCTCGCTCGTAACGCGTCCCACGGCTGTGACAACCTCGCGAGGCACTTGTATAGATCTCGTCTTTGAGAATCAAGCATTGGTGTACCAAGTCGAACATATATCAGTCTATTTCTCCGACCACAAAGCTTCCTTCATGACTGTCAAGAACTGTTAGTGGAGTCTTTGTTAAAGGAATACGTGTGAAAAATAAAAAAAAAATTCTGTGATAGCGCATACATGTGTTGCTCTATTTCTTTGCCTCAATCTATCGAAAAGGTGAAACAGCTTATTTGCTGCGCTCAAATTTCGCATTAGGAAGTAACGTAATCGTCGTTAATTTTTTATTCTAAAAATTACAAAAAGACGTGTCAAACACTGTCTGGACCTGTAGCCATAGGATTGTCATGGGTATAAAAATTACATACACTCACACAAACCCTCCAACAAATACACAATTTTAGTCTGAAACAGCGGGGAGAGTTACATACCTGGATACAATTCTAAATATTAAAAAGAAATTCATAACTAGGTAGAATTGCATAATTTGAAGAAACATCGTACATGTTAAAAAAAATCGAATGCACATCAGGTGGAGCAATCTTAGCTTGCGGTATGTTCTTCCAGCAAGAAATTAAACGCCAACAAGCCAACTGTGCCACGAACAGCATAATCCAAAGCTGTTATCTGGGCAAGCTCAGTACAAGCGGAGGCTCATTTCCATTAGAAAGCGCGACGACTCTCCTTCAGAAGTGTGAATAAACCTCTCTTGCGTTTACTTTCGAGGAGCTAATAAGTTTGGTGTTCTTTTGCTGCCACCTCAGTTTTCTCGATCAATTTTGCATTCTTTGGGGCCTGTACGTGCCGAATAATTTTTTTTGCATTAGAACGAAATTTTAGAATATTTTATCGCACTCCATACTTTAGCACTATTGCGTATGATACGCAGTAACTAACAAAAATTAGCCCAACGTTGCGCGCGGAAGAAATTCCTTGGAATCTTAATTTTTTGCATTTTACACAGGAACACCTTTTACGACACCGTGGCCGACATCGTTCTAGTTTCGGTAACACTTCCTTTTCTTGGCATTTGCTGCGAGTTCTTTTGTCGAGAGAAGAGAGGGGGTTTAATGTTTGTGTCTAGAGGCATGTCAATTTTTTTATTTGTGTTGCTCCTGCTTCTGCTTGGTGACAGTGCCTAAGGGCATCCTCGGCGCGAGGACAGACTGAACGGTGCGCGAAATACCTCTCTTTTGTCGCAGAAAGCTTACGCGATTCAGTTGATGCATTCGTTGTTAACTGTGTTAACATATAAGTGAACAATACTCTTTTTTGTCACTTGTAGGCCCTGTTAGTTAATGCTACGTCCCATACTTATGTGCCCTGGGGTTATATTCGTCATCAGTTTTCAGCGCTAGTTTTGCGAAAAATGATGTCAGCATTCAGGCAATTCTAAACAAAGAGCACTTCCTGCCGCCTTATGGCAAACTTATCGAGCTTTAAAAAATTTTAACTCCTATTTCTTGGTGCGAGTACTTTGGACAGATGTCGTACACCACATTTCAGGATGTTACAAATAAGCAAGATAAGTTTAAAACACGGCCTAGGGAGATCTAAATAGCAAGTAAGCTTTGCTAACATGAATTGATTCAGACATGGTAGGTGCCAAGGGGAGTGCGTGCTATTTGTATTGAAACTTTTATTGGAGAAGTCTCTTTAAGATATTAAAGCTCTAAACTTTTTCCACAAGTACAATAAAATATGAGCCTTATTGCGTTGTGCTGCTGTAAAAAAAGCTGGCTCATTGAACTTAGATTATATTTAAGTAATGCTGCGCACTCAGGCCATGTGAATTGTTTTTCAGCAGTCCATAAAATTTAATTCATTTTTAAGAATCTATACCGAAGAATACTATAACTACATACTTTAACAAAACATTCTAAACTGATGTAAACCAAAATGCAATGCCTCCACTGCAAATACGTATAAGAGCAAAAAAATGAGGAAGGTGAAAATAAAGGTGCAAAAGCCTTCCATTCGGAAATTGTTGCTTGAAAAAATTGAAACTTATAATCATTAATGCTTGCAAAAACCGATTTCACCGATAAACTATGCTTATGGCGTGAAGCTCGCGTAGAATATTTGGTGATGTAGTTTCGGGTCGGGTACCAAATCAGGGCGATAAACAATGAATGGAAGAAGTTGAAGCGGACGTTCTTCTTTCCGCAGTGGTTCCAAGTCTGCAAGCTGCAACATGGCGGAATGGGAGTCTAGGCGCAGACTCTATCTTATCTTCTGTTGCGTCTTCCGCGTACATTAGTGGAACGGGCTAGGTTTTTCCTTTCAATATCCCACTATAACTTGTCTCTTGGGTATGAGTATCATGTGAATGTAGGTATACTCTACGCTGTAGTTTTGAATGGATATATATGTATTCAGTTCTAATAATCTAGGACAATTACGCATCCGAAAATTGATAAATCCGAGCTTTCTACAGGGATCGAGCTGCACACGATATCAATGTATTTCATTCAATATAGCACCTAGATAGTTGTATTAGCTTATTTCTAAATTACTTTAGTACTGTTTTTAAACGCAAGATATAATTACTTGTTTTTTTGATGGTAAGTAACCATTTTCTATCTTTCACACCTTTTAGCTAGAACTTGCAAGTCTGCGTTCGCAACTAGCTGACAAGTGACTGATTTGATAAAGTTAAAAATAAAAGAATTACCAGTAAATATTTTAACACACACAGCAGGTTCGAGAGCTTGTATGAGGACATATATATAAATATTAAACAGTACTGGGCCCAGAACCGTTCCCGGAGGAACACCTGTATAAACCTCCAAGGAGCGTGAGTTGGGTCCACCGATACCGAGGAACTGTTTCTCTTCAGATAAGCAGGATGCAGCTCAGTCAATTATCTGAACCGGAACGCCCATCATTCTCAATTTTGTTATTAATTTGTTATGACAGCCCTTTGCAAAAACTTAGTGGTGTTCTCAAAAAATCATATGAATATGACCATATCCATCAAGCATTTTCGCAACTTCTTAAGCAGTGGCCGCCAGATGCGTTATAGTTGAGAGCCCATGTCGGAACCGTGTTGTTTGTTAATTGCTATTCCTGATTATTGTAACAATTTGTTGACGTACATCGCCACTACAACTTCCACCAGTTTCGCCGCGTAGAAGATGGTAATATCGGACGCTGATTACTAACTTCCCTTCGCTGCCCGTTGTAAAAATGAAAACCTGTGCAATTCTTTATTCTTCTAGTACAATACCCCAATGGGGAGACTTTTTAAACAGAATTTGTGAAAAACTTCACTAGTACTTAAGCGTACATACTGAGAAAGATATTAGGAGTATTATACGGACCGGGGGATGCCTTCCGGTCTAACCGTAGTAGTAGTTCTACGATTTCTTCTCTGCAAACAATTACACTCCGATGAAGTCTGGCCCGAGGATGGCAGTCGAACGTCAGATTAGGTTTAGAGAACATGTTTTGGAAGTAATAAAGCACGACAAATCTCCTTTTTGTCGTTAATGGTACAGTTAATGATGTGTTAGCTACACTGGAAACAAATCTTAGCAACTACACGCATTCACTCTCTAAATGATTAAGAGAAAACAGAATGCGAGTAAACGCTAAAAAAATTGCTAAATTGGTTTCTGAGGAAAGGAAAATGGCGCTGTATCTGCCTCACATATCTCGGCGGACACCTGAACCGCGCTGTAAGGGAAGGGGGGAAGGTGGGAATGAAAGAAGAAAGACGCTGGTGCCGTAGTGGAGGTCTCCGGAATAATTTGGACCACCTGGGGATCTTTAACGTGCGCTGACATCGTACAGCACACGGGTGCCTCTTGCGTTTAACCTTCATCGAAACGCAGCCGCCGCGGTCGAGTTTGAACCCAGATACTGCGGCTTGGTACACGAGCGCCTTAACCACTGAGCCACTGCGGCGGGTGCTAAGAAAACTGCATATGTTATATTCCGTCGAATTAGCTACTCAGTAGTAATTAAAAGTAAAGTTTGAAGAACAATGCCTAAATAAAGTAAAAGAGGAAACATTTCTTCGAATATGGGTTACAAGTGGGCTTAAGTTGGGCTGAGCATATTAATCATCTAAATGCAGAGTTGGTGCGTACTGTAGGTGCCCTGAATAAAAAAAATATTTAGCCCCACTTTGGTTAAAGGAAAAAAACACCGATCACTCTTTTATTTTAGGTTGTGCTAAGGTATATTGGTGTCGGGTATAACTAGACTTGTGAAGTATAAGAACATTTAATTCTATCAAAAAAGAAGTCCTCAGATGCTTTGACAATTACCATGGTAATATACATCTGTCAACCACTCCTTTGTGTTTTAAAATGTCACTTGCTATAAGCAGACAAGCTGTAACACTTTAAGTTAATTCATATATTATACGTTGGAAAAACTTTACGTTCATGAATCAGGCCATGACCTTATTATAAAATTAGAAAGAACGGAGCATGTCGCAGATAATAACAAATTATAGCAAACAATCCAGTGTGTACGAAGTAAACCTTATATTGAACAAAAGAAAAGAAAAAATCAGTTTTCTGACATCCGCAAACGCCATTAAAAACCCTATTAGAAGAGTCAAACTTGAAATAAGTATGCATTATAAGAATTCAGCACTTCTTCTTATGTATTCATACTGGTGTGGCACCACAGGGACAGGGACACAGACAGAGTGACAACAACACAAGTGCTCACTAACAACTGACAAAATTTATTAAAAGCACAAAAAATATATAGACAAAACCAATGGTTACATGCACAGTCTAACACGGTTACAAAGGTTACAGGCAAGAACACGCGTTAAATTACTTCTACAAGAAAACGCGTTAAATCAGTTCTACAAGAAATAAAGTTCAAAGCGGTTGGAAATGGGGCGAGTTGGTACGAAATACAGTTCAAAAGGGTTGAAAATTGGGTCGAGTTGGTGAAAATTGGACCAACTCACCCAATTTTCAACCCTTTTGAACTTCTTATGTATATTTGCTCTTATGCTACTAGTTAGCCTTCATGTTACTTCGATGCTTCATTGACAGTTTACCTGCCTCTGTGTTTAGAATTTACTGTGCACATGCGTATTTTCTTTTCAGTTTTGCATGTAAGATAACGCTTTTGTTCAGATCCTATAGTAAATGAATATAACACAATCCCTATGTGTACATGGTAATACTTCGTTCATAATTTTCATATTTTGTACTTAAACACTTGTACGTTACAAAATTATATTTGGTTCGAGTTATATTTCAGTCTCCTGTTGCATTTTAAACAATACATAGGTATGCTTCCACCTGTATTTCTTCTTTTGATTTCTGTACGCGCACAGCGTTCGACTGCAAGGGACAGAGGCCTCTTCAGGCAATGTAGCCGTTAGCCTCTGCACCTGCAGCATGCCTTGCATTTCTGCTAAAACTTAATAAATAAATAGACCGATTTCACGAGCAGATACGCTATGCCCCTGCCGCCGAGATGCACCCTGGGAGTTGTGCTCATTCCGGTGAGCGCCCCGGCGCAGGGCATTATTTATGCGTAGCTAGCAGTGTTGTTTGCATCGCCGTACGCCTCTTAGCTACACCTGTTCAGGTTTCTCAGGACGGGTGGCTTCCTCGGATCACTGCAATATGCTGGGACAGGTGGATCGAGCACAGGACACCGGATTACGCGTAGCCAAGAAAAGAAGAATGGTCCAACAGGAGCGTGTAGAATCCGGTCAGAGAAGCAGTTGGCGACGCTTTTTTGGGCACGTTTGGATTCTTGTCGCTGTAGATCGGAGTAAGCTCGCATGGCGTCAGTTTTCATAATCTAAGCGAGGCGCTACATGCAGAAGCGCCTTTAGCTACCATCAAATTATGGTGAAGGAGTTTAAATTATGGGAAATGTCGCGGTCGGTTCCACCCACGTGCTGCTACATGAAGCTTCATGCCTGCATTCTGACTTGCGTAAGGCTGTGAGGAAGGAGTCGGTGATATTTTAGGGCCGTTTTCAGTTTTTCACGAGACGTGAGCACTTCCTGCGGGTATTACGTGCTCATTACTCATGTAATAACACACGCGAAAACGCTTTCTTATTATAGAATCAGAGCAGAAGCAGGGGGACAAATGTCTCATATTGGAGATGCATGTGAAATATTCCTGATATTTTCTTTAGAATCACCTTCGACCACGCGTAAGTATACTGGCCTTTCCGCAGTGCGCAGTTCTATCTAAATATCGCGGTCATCTTACTCATTAGTAAAAAATATAATTCCCTGGATTGCGACTGCAGCACTACAACGCAGTCAGGCATGGTCAGGCTAGCACTGAGGTACTAAGTGGTCGTGCGGCACAGCTGCGACAGATAATATAAAATTCTAAAATTAAAAATGAAAACAGTGCTGCAACCGGCAGCTGTGAATTTAACATGAAATCTATATCGCTATTCACTGTTCAGTCTAAACGAAGCGCACCCAAGATGTCTAGTGTTATCTGCCTTTCTCATTAAAAGCCGGACACAATCGCTTCGAATATATTTCTTTAAAGAAAACGACGCAACTTGCTCGTATCGCTCAGGTCTATTGCTGTTGAGCCGCAAAATATATTATTATTATTATTATTATTATTATTATTATTATTATTATCATTACTTGAAATACCTTACAGGCCAAGTGGGCATTGTGTAAGGGGGGCAAAAAAAATATAATACAGTGCATTAATAATCAAAGGAAACGAAAGGAAACGTACGATCATGATAAAAAAGAAATAAATCTATACAGTGCATCAATAACCAAAGAAAACAAAAGGGAAAGAAAAGTCATCATAAACAATATATCAACAAATTAGTAGAGAAGAAGAAAAGAAGTGGAAACAACAGGAAAAGAGAAAAAAAGAATACGAGGCACAAAATAAAGCACTACAATAAAGGATAATGTGCTCACCGAACGTGGGAACAATGAGTAAAATAGCGCGATTAAGGCAAACACGGAAACATGGCAGGCAAACATAAGTAATAAAACATTCGAATGGCGCGAGAGCAGCAAAGCAAAGAACAAAAAAATCAGAAAAAAATAAAGAAAGGACTGGAACGTAGGCGTGCTAAATGACGGTTTCAGTGAAATATGTGATGAGTTGAGAATCGAAAGATTGTGGATTAGACGCGGAAGTGATGCTGTCTGGCAGACCATTCCATAATCTGATGGCTCATGGTAGTGCAGATCAATTGCGAGCGAATGTGTCACCATATATTCTTGCGAAACTGAACAGATTATATAATTTTTTGACGTGCGGGATGAGACATCGAGTTGAAATGAACTAGTTCTATTGAAGTGCGCATATTTGTGAAATAGTGTTAGGAGAACGATGTCACGGCGCGTGCTTGATGATTGTAGAGAAAGATTTGTTTTAATCTGAGTGACGCTTGAACGGTAGTTATAGTTTCGTGAAATGAATCGTGCTGCCCTGTTCTGGATAGATTCTAACGCGATGCTCATGTTCTTATGATAGGAAGACCAAATGGGAGAAGCAAATTCAAGTTGTGGACGAACAGAAGTGAGGTATGCTAGTTTTCGAATATTAGATGGTGAATTTCGGAGATTACGGCGTAGGTATCCTAATGACTTTGAGGCGACGGCACATATGGATGAGATATGGTATGACCATGAAAGATCTGAAGAAAGGTTAACGCCAAGGTATTTGTAATGTGATACGTGAGAGAGTAGATCATTTTGAATACGGTATGTATAGCTAGACTTGTTATTTTTACGGGTGAAAGAAATGACTTTGCACTTTGATACATTAAGAGTCATTAACCATGAGTTCCACCAGTCCTTAACAGTAAGATGGTCTGACTGGAGCGCCAGGTTGTCATTAGTAGATCCAGTAGGGCGGTATATAATGCAATCATACGCGAAAATTCGCATACTGGAAGTTATATTATTAGTTAAATCATTGATATTGTTGCGGGAAAGAATATATTTACAGATATTTACAAATAGACAAGAACAGCTGCGAGCGGCACCACCGAGAACACAGTCCGAACTTCGTTGTCGTCTTCTACTCTGCGCACTCGTGCCATCGCTCTTTGTCGTCGTCGTCTACCCGCATCAGGACCCCCCGGCTGCTGAAACGCCGTCTCGGCGTTAGGGCGGCGACGTATGAGCGTCGTGGTAAGGTTTAAGGCGACAGACGTGGACGATGTCAGTGGTGGCGCCAGATGACGAGGGCGAGGTTTCAAGGGGAGCAATTTCATAGTTCACGTCGGAAACACGGCGCAACACACGGTAAGGGCCACGGTAGTGCGAAAGGAGCTTCTCGGATAGACCGACGCTACGAGAGGGTGTCCAGAGAAGGACGAGTGATCCTGGGGTATATTCGACGGCCTGGTGACGGCGGTCGTAGGCTGACTTCTGGGAAACTTGAGAGGCTTGGAGCCTACTACGTGCTATTTGGCTCGCCAGCGTGGCCTAGGAGATGGCGTCCCGAGCGTAAGCAGTGGTGGGGGCAGAAGAAGGCGGCATGAGTGTGTCCAAAGGCAAGGTGGGATGCCTACCAAACAAAAGGTAGAAAGGAGAATAGCCTGTTCTGTCATGAAGGGAAGAGTTATATGCAAATGTCACATAAGGCAAGGCTGCGTCCCGATCTCGGTGGTCTGGCGATACGTACATGGCTAGCATGTCGGTGAGCGTGCGGTTGAACCTTTCCGTAAGCCCATTGGTTTGTGGGTGGTAAGCTGTCGCGAGCTGGTGCTGCGTGTCACACGAACGAAGAATGTCGTGAACTACTCTGGATAGAAAATAACGACCGCGGTCGGTGAGCAGTTGACGAGGGGCGCCGTGGTGAAGGATGACGTCTTGCAGAAGAAAATCGGCAACATCGGTAGCGCAGCTGGACGGCAAAGCACGCGTGATGGCGTACCGAGTCGTATAATCAGTTGCGACAGCGATCCACTTGTTGCCGGAGAGGGACGTCGGAAAAGGGCCAAGAAGGTCGAGGCCAACACGGTGAAAAGGTTCAGGAGGTATGTCGATGGGTTGCAGAAGACCGGCAGGCAGAGTGGAGGGCCTTTTCCGACGTTGACACAGGTCGCAAGCGGCCACGTAACGCTTGACGGAACGATAGAGACCAGGCCAAAAGAAGCGATGCCGCACCCGAGCGTACGTGCGGGACACGCCAAGGTGACCGGCTGTCGGCAGATCGTGCAGTTCTGCAAGGACAGAAGAGCGTAGACGTTGGGGTATCACGAGCAGGAGCGGAGGGCCATCGGAGCGTAGGTTTCGGCGATACAAAATGCCGTTCTGGAGCACATAAAGGTTCAGAGACGGAGATCGGTTTGCAGAACGGATGCCATCAAAGATAGGTCGTAAAGATGAGTCGTGACGCTGTTCGTTGGCAATATCAGGAAGATCGGAGATAGCTAAGAGGCAGGGCAGGGTCTCAGCGTCCTCTAGGTCAGGTGGTTCCACAGGGTATCGGGATAAGCAGTCAGCGTCCTGGTGATGGCGCCCTGACTTGTACACGACGGAGTATGAGTATTCTTGGAGGCGCAATGCCCAGCGACCAAGGCGACCGGTGGGATCTTTTAGTGAAGACAACCAACATAGAGCGTGGTGATCAGTGACAACAGCGAATGAACGGCCGAACAGGTAGGGTCTGAATTTAGCTACTGCCCAGACAAGGGCAAGACACTCGCGCTCAGTAATGGTGTAATTTTGCTCTGCGGCTGAAAGTAGGCGGCTGGCATAAGCGATGACTCGATCTTGACCCTGTTGACGTTGGGCTAGGACGGCGCCGATGCCATATCCGGAGGCGTCGGTGCGAACCTCTGTGGGAGATGACGGGTCAAAATGTGCTAAGATGGGCGGAGTGGTCAGCAAATGGACGAGAGATGAAAATGAGTTCTCTTGAGCAGGGCCCCAGGTAAAGGTGGTGTCGTTCTTCAGAAGATCGGTGAGGGGACGAGCGATGCCGGCGAAATCTTTGATAAAACGGCGAAAATATGAGCACAAGCCGAGAAAGCTGCGTACATCTTTCGACGACCTTGGAAGAGGAAAGTCCTTCACAGCTTGAATTTTGATGGGATCTGGGCGTACACCAGAAGCGTCAACGAGGTGTCCGAGAATAGTGAGTTGGCGACGACCGAACTTGCATTTCGATGAGTTCAGCTGAAGTCCGGCGTTAAGAAACACTGTCAGAATATTAGAGAGGCGCTCGAGGTGCGTGGCAAAAGTAGGCGAGAAAACCACAACATCGTCTAGGTAACAGAGGCAGGTGGACCATTTAAAGCCACGAAGAAGGGAGTCCATCATTCGTTCGAAGGTAGCCGGGGCGTTACAGAGGCCGAACGGCATGACTTTAAACTGGTATAAGCCATCAGGCGTCACGAAGGCGGTCTTCTCGCGGTCCTTTTCATCAACGGCAATTTGCCAGTACCCCGATCGAAGATCAATTGAAGAGAAATATTTGGCGCCGTGGAGGCAATCTAAGGCATCATCGATCCTTGGGAGTGGATATACGTCTTTTTTTGTGATGCGGTTTAGGTGCCGATAATCAACGCAGAAGCGCCAGCTGCCATCCTTCTTTTTCACCAGGACGACTGGTGAAGCCCAAGGACTTGACGAGGGCTCGATGATGTCTTTTGCGAGCATCTTGTCCACCTCTTGATTTATGACGGTGCGTTCGGCGCTGGACACTCGGTACGGACGTCTGCGGAGAGGAGCGGAATCACCGGTGTTTATGTGATGCGTCACCACAGAGGTCCGAGCCAAAACACGGCTATCAAAGTCAAATATGTCGCGGAAAGATGATAAGAGGCACCTAAGATCGCGAGCTTGCATCGGCGGTAGGTCAGAAGCGATCATGTCGGCGTAGTCGTCCGTTGGGTTCGCTGTTGATGGGGCCGCAGGCAACCGGCATTGCTGAGTGGAAGGCAAGCAGCTGTCCACCACTGATATCACACATTCGGCAGCAGGGCACAGCGTGGCGAGTGAGATACCTTGCGGGAGCGGTTGGATGGATGAACCGAAGTTCAGGACGGGAAGGCACGCTCGGTTGGCCGACATTGTAAATACAATGTGTGGAAGCGCAATGCTGCGCGTCAGGGCGACGTCAAGTTCCGGAGTGACTACGTAGTGACCATCAGGTACAGGAGGAACAGATGAGAAAGAAATGTAAGTTGCGGCTTGAGGCGGTAGACGGACAAAGTCGACAGCACAAAGACGGCGTATAACTGGGGACGGCGACTCAGCAGAAAGAGGAAGGTCAAGCTGAACGACATTAGTAGCGCAGTCAATGAGGGCTGAATGCTCAGACAGGAAGTCGAGGCCAAGAATGACTTCATGAGGGCACTGGTCCAGAACAGAGAACAGAACAGACGTATGGCGGCCGGATATGGTCACACGGGCTGTGCATAGTCCAACAACATGAGCAGTTCCGCCGTCGGCAACGCGGAGAACCGCTTTGGGTGCAGGGGTCAGTACTTTTCGGAGGCGGCGTCGTAGGGCTGAACTCATGACGGATACGTGCGCGCCTGTATCGATCAGGGCTCTCACAGGTACTCCATCGACATGAATGGCGAGCAAATTATGGTGTGCGCGAAGGGCTAATCGAGGATTTTGGGACTGGGGCTGTACTGCAGCATCACCTCCAGACACTGCAGCGTCTAGTTGTCCGCTTGCGAGCGTCCGTAGGGGCCAGGAGAGGAGCGACGGCGTTGGGGCGAACGAGACTGGCGACGCAGGGGGGACGGGGAGCGGCTGGAGCGGGGAATCTGGCCGTCGACTGTAGCACTGTGCTGGGCTGGATGGGGCGTGTAGTGGCTGGGCTGTTCGTCGTCGCGGTGGGAGCTGAGAGGACGGTATGTGCTGCGACGGGACCAATAATTTCGACAGTGGCGGGAGATGTGGCCAATGCGGTGGCAATGGAAACAAATGGGCCTGTCGTCGGTTGTCCGCCAGTCGTTAGGGTTTCGGCGACGTGGAGTGAAGTACGAAGGTCGTCCAGGAGCAATCGCAGTGATTTCGGGTGGTGGTGAAGACCGTACAGGGCTGACGGGCTGGAAACCAAGGTTGGCAAGCTCGTGGCGGACGACAGCTTGTACCAGAGAGATGGTAGGTAAGCGGGTGTCGCCATCATGTAGATGCTGGGGGGCAGGGGACATAGCTTCGAGCTCGCGTCGGATGATGCGGGTCACATTTTCTGAGGGCGCTGGAGTTTCCCGGTGTCGCAGGTCTTCACATGAAGAAGTCGCAGCCGTGTTAGGGAGGCGTGTGTACGGCTGGCTAATACGCCTGCTTTTGGCTTCCTCGAAGCGTCGACATTCCTTAATAATTCCGTCGACTGTAGTGCAGTTCTTGTATACGAGCAAGTTGAAGGCATCGTCGGCGATTCCCTTCAACACGTGGCCGACTTTGTCAGACTCGGGCATGTTGGCGTCGACTTTGTGACAGAGGGCCAGCACATCTTGAATGTAGGACCCATAGGACTCCGTAGATGTTTGAGCTCGGGAGGCGAGGTCCTTCTTAGCGGCAAGCGTTCGGCCGAGCGGCCGTCCAAACAATTCGCGGAGTTTCTCTTTGCACACGTCCCAGCTGGACAGATGGTCTTCGTGCGTCTCATACCAGACCCGGGCGGTGTCTTTTAGATAGAATATTACATTTGCGAGCATAAGGGTCGGATCCCAGCGGTTGTAGGTACTCACTCGCTAGTACATGTTGATCCAGTCGTCGATGTCAGTGTTGTCGGTACCAGAAAATGTCCCAGGGTCACGAGGGGGAGAAAGAACGAGTGATGTCATGGCCGGGGCTGACGTTTGCTGGGCGGCGTCTTGGGTCATGATGAGTGAAGGCAACTGGCGGCCGCTGCGGAGCTCCGTCGTCGGTAGACGTAGGGGAAATCCGCACCTCCACCAAATATGTTGCGGGAAAGAATATATTTACAGATATTTACAAATAGACAAGAACAGCTGCGAGCGGCACCACCGAGAACACAGTCCGAACTTCGTTGTCGTCTTCTACTCTGCGCACTCGTGCCATCGCTCTTTGTCGTCGTCGTCTACCCGCATCAATATAAATAAGAAATAATAAGGGACCAAGCACACTGCCCTGCGGCATACCAGAGCTGAACGCGTAAAGGTTAGAGGAAGGATTATCCACAAATACAAACTGTTGGCGATGCGAGAGGAAGTTACGAAGCCATGTTGAAGTTAGCGAGTCTAGACGGAGTGATGATAATTTCGAAATCATGCGGCAGTGAGCTCCGTGGTCGAACGTTTTGGCAAAATCAAGGAATATACAATCAGTTTGAAGGTTATCGTCCATATTAAAATGCAAATCATTAGTTAGTTCTAATAACTGTGTTTCGAAGAAGTGACCCTTTCTAAACCATTGTTGATTAGCGTAAAAAAGTTATTCTGCTCATGATGAGTGAAAACATGCGATGAAATTATATGTTACAGCATTTTGCAGCAGATGCACGTGAGAGATATAGGACGGTAATTTTCACTGTGTTTTTGTTTCCAGATTTAAAAATTGGCACTATTTTAGCTATCTTCCAGTCTGAGGGTAGTATTCCTGTAGTTAATGATTGCTGAAAAATATAAAATGAAATTTTGCTTGCCACTGGAACTGTATTTTTTTAAATTTTAGAATTAATGCCATCAACACCAGCCGAAGTAAATACCTTCAGAGAATTTATGAGACACTTGATGCCTTCTTCAGTTATTTGAATAGGTGTCATGTAGCGGTAATTAAGATCGGGAACTTCCGGAAGGCATGAATGATCGTCAGAAGAGAACACAGATGAAAAGAAGGCGTTAAATATTGAGGGGCACTCGTTGTCGGGGATGGGGGTGTTGTTACTTTATAGAGAGATGGAACTATGATCACGGTCAGGGCATACTTGTTTCCAAAACTTTTTGGGGTTAGTTTCCGAAAAGGCTAGAAGATCATGTGAAGAATACTTGTCCTTTTCAGCAGATATGGCGGATCAATAGATTCTTAGTGTGTCAATGTGCTTATTCCAAGCTGACATGGTACAGGCACGCTTAGCAGTCCGGTATAGCCGCTTTTTCTTGTTCCTTAGTTGTTTAAGCCTTCTAGTAAACCAGGGTTTAGATTTATCTTTAGTTATTTTGATCACAGGGACATACCGGCTGATCAAATATGAAATCTTATCTCTAAAAAGTATGCAGTTTTGTTCAATGCATCGGTTGTTAATTGAAGGTAGAAATGTGTGATAAAAGAAGGTTTCCAGTTCTGTGTTGATAGTTGTCAAATTAGCCTTATTATAATCGTGAATCTTTTTTGTCACATAGCCCGTAAACTGAACTGGGATGTCAATACTTAGCTGAAGTAAATGACGATCGCTGAATCCCTCTAAATGAGTTACTGCTCCTATCGTTTCCGGTGCTGTAGTCAGTAACAGATCTAGTATGTTCGTGTCGCGTGTATGCTTGTTTACAACCTCGAACAGGATTAAATCAAGCGTCACGTTACAAAATTCTGTGCAAAAATGACAAGATGATGATAGTCGAGCCCCAGTTTATTAAAGGATAATTAAAAGCTCCGATGAGACAGATGCTATGAGCAGGACAAAACTCTATTGTTTTAGCAATACTGATACGCAATTCATTAACGAAGGAATGACTAGAATCTGGCGGGCGGTAACAAGCGCCTATCAAAATCCTAGTGGAAGACAGTAGGCAGGCGGCCCAGACAATTTCCAGATTTGAAGTACTTGAAGCTGGGCTTGTTGGTGCGTATTCGTGAAAGACATGAGAGCGCAAAACGGGGACACGGACGAGAAAGGGGACAGGGCGAGCGCTGCATTTTGAACAGGATTTATTCAGGGAGAACGTTTAAATAGCCTTTGCTCTTATCCATGGTCTTGATCGCCGACAATCACCCCTCACAGATACACAGAGAGAAACAGCATTTCACTGTGGCGAAGAACAATTGGCGTGTCACTAATGCAACTATCACCTCGCTTCTTCATATAGAAGGCTTCCACAAGCTCACGTTCTGTCCTATCTCGGCTTTTCAATATCACTTTGCAATCAGATAGTCGAGGCTTGCAGGCTACACGCTTCTCTTTCGAGCAGGCTTGGCAGTGGTCTGGAAGATGTTCTCTCTTGTTTAATGAATTCTTGTGTTCAAGCAGGCGCTCATTAAGACAACGTCCGGTTTGTCCAACGTACACCTTGCCGCATGTAAGCGGGAACTCGTAGACTACTGCTTTCTTGCAGCCAACATGTGGCATTCGGTGTCTGATGGTGCACTCTTCTACTTTTTATCCGAAGCATACTACTTTAGCTACCACTTCAGCCTTTCACCGTGGTTATGCGCCTCCAAATCACGTGATACATGACGTCACACCACGTGACACGATGACGTCACGACAGTAGAGAAACGGGGGCCCACCTCGCGCCGTCGCTGTGGTTGTGCGCCTCCAAATTACGCGACACGATGATGCTTCGCATTCTCCAGGCTTAACCAAGTTAAGCCTCAACCTTTTTTTCTTCCAATGCGTGAACACATTCCGGCGAGTTTTCCCGGCGCTGGAAATACCACATCGACGCCATACTTATTGGCCACCTTCTTGAGGTTATGAGAAGTGTGGTGGACGTAAGGGACAACTTCCGGCCTTGCCTGCTTTTTATCTTGAGGTCGGTTGTTTTCCTTGCTGCCCTTCAGCTTTTTCAGCAAGGACTGCTCCACGGAGAGAACCAGAGAAGCCGGGCAGCCTACTTTCTGCAGCCTGGACACCTGAGAAGCGAAGCATGCGTGCATGGGATGGTGGCAAGACTTCTTTAGTGCGGAAGCTAAGCACTGGGAAGCGATAGCCCTCTGAACAGTCTTAGAATGGTTCGAATGGAAAGGCAGCAAATCTTTCTCTGCGCGTCGACAGTACTACCAGAAAACGTGTGAAGGGTGAAAGATTAGGGTGAGATCTAAAAACTGTAATTTGTTATTACTGCTAAGCAGTTCGTGTGTGAAGGTGAGACCCATGCTATTCCGACCAAACGTACCTAAAACATCAGCTACTGCTCAGAAAAAACACGCTCTCTTGATTAACGCAACTTTGCGGCTGTTATTAAAGAGAAGTGTCAGCACTTTTTTTTTATCTCTGGCGTAGCTTTTGTTTGCGCTTAACGTGGAATATTCCTCCAGTTGTTCAAGGGTGTGTCTTATCCAGCTTCTTTTTTCTATCCGGAGCCAAGTCGTACAAGCTGTAGTAGCAGAGAGATCTAAACCTGACACAGAGTGTGGCAACATCACCAACATTGTATTGTTGCGACTCTTTTCATTAAAAGCAAAACTTCTATATCGACTAAAGCCAAATGCTTTCATGTTCGAATCTAGAAGCAACCTTCTCGGAGCTGCGCCAAAAGGTAGAGCTGGAAACTATTTTACAAAAGCTATCTGGGCAAGTCCTAATTTTGGTCATATATTCTATTTAGGCTACAGTAACATATTTTTGAGTCATTCGAACGAAAGCATGAATTTAACACCGAAGCTCTCGATTTTTTTGCACGTGTGGGCAGTGATGTCACCTGTTTAGATTATGAAGCAATAATATATCGTACTCTGTACTTCATATCTGTCTGCAATCAATGATCCCTTATCGATATTTGGACTGTTTAAATTTCCCGTCATTATCATGCTGTGCCTTCGATATTTCCCTCTCTGATTGTACAGTTCCAACAAAATGTTATGGTGGACTCCTGGCGCTTGTAGACACCTATGATAATAGAATTACCATAAAATCAGATTCACAAACATAGTTTTTGTGACCACTTTTGATAGGAGGCAGTGCTCTAAACGATATTTGTTCTTTAACTGTAATCGCAACTTTGCTGACCTTGTTAAGTGATTCCTACAGGAGCAAATGTTAAAAGTTGGATAAACACCAACACGCACACAAACACCAACAAGCACACTAGGCCGAAAGAAAGAAAATGCGCAAGGAGTTTTTTTACACATGTCCTTCATTTATGAAATAACGCTAGCTACTTTCTGCCCAGAAGGCCCTTCAATGTCAAGGAATCGCGGATTTTTTCGTCTTTTCGTTCTGCAGTTATTTGCATCGTTCCAGGCATAAAGTTCATCGTTTATCCGAAACTTATGCCGGATGAGCCTGGCTTTTCTACCATTGCGACCATCGACTTCAATGGATTGAAAGAATATTTATTCCTGCAGCTTGACGTATGAGCACTGATGACACACCGTTGCCCCAGATTCTTCGAGTTTAGAAGAATTTTGAGAAATTTAACGTTCTTCGCTGTGGGAAAGAAGAAGAGAATTTACTGGCCGAGGCCGATCCCCGTGAGGTTTACCAATTCTATAGATGTGTTTGAAAGAGCTCAAACACCGATTTTTTCTCGAGATACTTTCCTGCGACCTTCTATCTCAAAGCAGGTCTTTTTTCGTGTTTGCTTTACTTTATACAAAGCCGCCGCGGTGGCTCAGCGGTTATGGTGCTGGGCTGCTGACCCAAAAGACGCGGGTTCGATCCCGGCCGCGGCGGCTAGAATTTCTTTGGAGGAGAAATTCTAGAGGCCCGTGTACTGTGCGATGTCAGTGCACGTTAAAGAACCCCAGGTGGTCGAAATTTCCGGAGCCCTCCACTACGGCGTCTCTCATAGCCTTAGTCGCTTTGCGACGTTAAACCCCATGAACCAACCAACCACTTTATAGAAAACATCACGCCGTTGCTCTAAAGCGCGCCACCTTAGTACTCGACAATTTTCTCGCCTTGCGTAGCCAAGGCATTTTGCAAATGTTTTATTTGCTTCTCAGGTTTTCGCATCCTGTTTCTTGGGTTGGCGTAATTCCAGAAACTCATCTAGTTTTGACATTTTTGTGTTCTTCTCAAGAAGTGTTCAGTCGTGGCACTTCTTATTTGCTTCCATCTCTCAATTCTTCTACAACTTTGTTCAGTCACGCTTTTGCCTGGGACCGTAATTATATGCTCAACGTCTCCGCACATAAGAAGCAAACGGAGTCACCAGCGTTCAACAACGATATGCAAAGATAATTTGGAGGCTAATATATGCACTTTCTTTTAACCTCTCTTTTACAACTAAAACAACTCACTTTCTTAATGGAATGTCCCTGGTTTCGCTCCAAAATACAAAATAGACCAAAACGCGCGTTCAGTGTTCAGTGGTAGCGCCGTACGCGCCTGCAATCGAGGCCAGTTTTGATCGACCATGCTTTATTTCTCAGGGTCGTAGAAGATTGATCTCCCTAATTATTGAACACTTTTTTTCCTTTTGTAAACGCTTAACGCCCTTCCTTCCTTCTTGCACCGATAAATTTTTTATGAAATTTTTGTGCTTCAGGTTCTCTCAGATCATGAATGGCAGTTTACCAATATCCCTCAAGAGAAAAGTATACAACAGGTGTATCTTACCGGTCCTCACCTATGGGGCAGTAACGTTTTGGAGACTAACAAAGAGAGTTCAGTTTAAGTTAAGGACAACACAGCGAGCTATGGAAAGAGAAATGATGCGTGTAACGTTAAGCGACCGGAAGCGAGCGGAGTGGGTGAGAGAACAAATGCGGGTTAATGATATCCTAGTTGAAATCGAGAAGAAGAAGTGGGCTTGGGCAGGGCAAGTAATGCAAAGGCAAAAAAAAAACCGCTGGTCCTTAAGAGTAACGGAATGGATTCTAAGAGAAGGCAAGCGTAGCAGGAGGTGGAGAGACATGGGAGCGGCCTTTCCCCGGCAGTGGGGATAATCAGGCTGATGATGATGATGATGTTCCTGCGCGAATCACTTTCCCTTCGCTTGCCAGCGTTTGGTTTTGTGCTGCTTGGTTTCTCATATTTTTACTTGGACCCAAAGCACGAACTAAAACATTCCCGAAAAAGATTTCTTGTGAAGTCTAACGGCTTTCTGTTCGACTTCATAAATGTTAAGCCCCCAACCTAACTTTTAGATTGGGATCACTGTTGGTGCGCTTTGTTGCAGGAATGTGCAGGACATAGACCTCTTCTCCGGTGGACTCTCCGAGACGCGCTTAGAAGGAGCGCAACTGGGTGCCACGTTTGCCTGCGGTGTGGCAAAGCAGTTTCGCTTGCTGAAACAAGGCGACAGGTTCTACTATGAGAACGCAAACCAGCCGGGCTCTTTCCTCGAAGGCAAGTTTTCAACAATGCTGTGTACCTCACAGAGTTATGCCGAGTTTAAGGCGCACTGAATTTAAAGGGGTAATTTCTCTCTAGACGCGACTAATATTGTGGTTTGCTCCTATATCATGTCCTTCAGAAAAAGAAAATGACTAGCACGCTTATGCACACACCTCGCGCACGAGCAAAAAGCTGTCGATGGGGGCTAAAGAAATCTTTCGTTCGCGTAACGAGGGGGAACGCTAGAACGTGGGTCAGGCTGTCTTAAAGGGACAGTGAGGAGAGCTCTATTACTATTTTTTTTTTAAACAAAATCCGATAGTTCGGCATTTCATGGCTTTGTTGGCACTTGGCCGGCAGCGAAATATGCATTTATTTCTAAGAAATGTGGTTTCGAAGTTGGAAAAGTCATTTGTCTCACAGTGCGAAATAAGCGTCATACTAGGCCCGTATTATTGCCTGTTGTATAACATTATGGTAATTTCACAACGGCCTTTGCCCGAGCCCTCAGTAACCCTCATTAGGAATGGACAGAAATCCTCATGAACCCATGGGCAGTGATTTCTAATGGGAACCATTTTCTAATGCTTGCTCCAGAAGAACTTTTATTTCTCTCTTTAACTTCGCGTATTGTTACTGGCGTCCACGCTTCGAGTTCGCGGTTCCGAAGGCTGAGGATTTAAGTTGTCTACAAAGCTTTTCGGCTGCTTCATATTTTCAGCACATGAAAAATAAATATCTACTTTTTTGGATCATACATTTCGCACTCCAAATTCAATTCAAGTGGCAGCTGGGCCGTTTTGCATTAGTGTCGTTTCGTCACTGTCATAATGACCAAGTACTTCGAATTCATTTCGCTGTAACCAATCTCCCGCACATGTTGTTGACGTCACAACCAAAGAATTCTCTTTGTCTAGTTTTTAGTGTCTTTGATAATAGTGTAAGGGTCCTTTTCTTTGGGACGTACTTTTTGGCGCTCGGGTTTGATATTGACGTTGATAACATTGCATATACAAGCAAAATATGACAACTCGACTTTAAACCACTTTGTCTAAAAGAAGAATTAAGAAACGTACTACTGTTTTAATAGCCCTTGTAAACAAGCTGCGCGTGCTCAGGAAACAGTTGTGCAAGGTTTGACTTGTTGCGCTGTGCTCCTGCAGAGCAACTGGAAACCATCAGGATGACTACTCTGGCCGCCATTCTGTGCCACAACGTCGCGGGGCTGGACGGCGTTACCTTCAATCGCAATGCCTTTCTGCTCCTTACAAACAGGTAAGCAATGTGCGTATTTTATTTTCAGGGAATCAAGGTGCGCTAATGCAACACTATCTTGCGTGTTCTTAATTTTGTCTGAATCAACCACACGTTCCGTCCGCGCATCATTTGATATGTGCACGGTATGTCTTGTGAAGTACAGGCAAAATCACAGTTAAACCAAAGCAACTTAACAGCCTGTGTGGCCGATAAAACTGTGTGCCGACTTTTGCCCTTATAGATGCTTGTGTTGTCGAGGCGGAGCTCTTTTCTCGTTGATATTTGTCATTGGACAACCTACAGTGCTCGACACAAAATTCTGCCCTAATATATTTTCCATAAACACGTTTGTTGCTTTTAAAATACTATTACCTCTTTCTGTTCATGACTGTGTGCGTTGGTTTGAAAAAAGGCAGTTAGGGTCATCGTGTCGACGGCCGGCGCGTGCGCGGGACCCGTGCATGCGGCCCGTTGCTGCAGAGAAAAAGCTTCGCGAAAGTGACCTCAATTACTAGATCGAAGAGGTGGTTGAAACAAATCAAATCAAATCAAATTCATTTTCCAAAAAGTGGATGGCCGCCTGGGCTAAAAGCTGTACAAACAGCTTGAAGAAGGCCCAGGAAAGCAGTGCACAACATAGCAGGAGCAAACATCAAATTCCAGAAGTTCATTAAAAATTGTTATACAATGCATATGTCAGTGTAGCACGAGATGAAAACGAAACAAAAAAGTTGATCAATAATAAAATGAATGGAAAAAGCTCAACAAGGCACAAAGTTTGTAAATAAAAGTATAATATTTAATGTCAGAACACATATATGGATAGATTATATTTGCACGAAGTAGGTTATCAATTGATTAGGACTAAAACCAACACTGTCTTTATATTTGTTGAGAAAAACGGGAAGATTATGAGCCAAGGATTGTAATTTGTAGTCTGTTCTAAAATGTGGGAGGGACTACGCGTCAGTGCATCTTGTGTTTACTATTGCAGTGCGGTAGGTACTAGTAAACGGAAATTCAAATTGCGCACATTTCTTATCGTCGCCGTAGTCATATCATTAGCCACTTTTTCATGCGAAAGAATTAGAACTACCATGAAAGCGAAAAGTGTATTGTGTAGGCGGCGGCGGCGCCTGTGTGTGGCAGCCGCCTGACAACCATGGCAGGTAATGTTCAAGGTAATCCTCCACTCTCCACCTGCCAACTGCAGGTGCAGATGGAGGTGGAGATGATGCAGGCAGCTGCAGATGGAGAGTTAAAGCTGTTTATTCACCTATAGAGGAGAGGACGGAGATGGCAGACTAAGCTTAACTCAGCAAAAAAGAATAAATGAAGTGGTGACGCATAAAAAGTGACTGAAAATAGAAATACGATTGTAGTATAGTCAGAAACCGAATAGAGCCAGAATCTCTATAGAATCGGAAATAAAAGAGATTGGTATGTGGAAGACAATGCAATCAGAATTGGAATGCAGAGAAAATTGAAAAATTTTGGCGAGTGAAAGAAAATTCCTCTCGCACTTCCTTCGAATAATTTTTTTTAGTTCTCGCTTGTTTTCTGCGCTCTCGAATAGGGCTTTGTCTTTCCACAGCAAGATTTTCTGAAAACAGCGTGAATAAAACCGCGACAACGAAGAGGACACGCACGAAGACGGAACGGGCGCTGCGCGTTTCACGACCTTGTTCCTCTTTCCTTGACCCGTCCTTTTCGCTATGCGTGAACCAACTCACCTAAGCCAGGAATTTGATTAAGCGTATTTGAGCTTTCTGTCGCAACATGAAGAAACGGTGCTCTCTCTTTTGGTGCTCGGCGCTGCTTTAGAAAAAAACTTACCCATTCCTTAGTGCTATTAACGAACATCACTGCCTCCATGCGAACAGCTATGGCTGTGGTGTGTGGCGATACAACGTTTACTTCGTACTTGTCTTGTGTTTAGTTGCAATGTCCTTAGTGTGCTACTCATGGGTGCTAAGAATACTGGACAAAAAACCACACATACACACCGGGTGCCTTGTGTGTATGTGTGGCTTTGCGTCATGTGTTGTTCGTTGCCATGAGTAGCCTCCATTTGCAGCATTAATTCTGTCGTAAAACGCAAAATTTCTGCTGTGTACGAGACCACCTTCATGTTCACACGTAGACAAAGAGCAAAATAATCGTACCATAGTCGCATGAATCCTCAGTCCTCAATTCTTGCAGACACTGCTCCGCTTGCTAAAGACGCCGCGTTGGCCTAAAAGTTGTGATTTCTCATCGTGAACGCGCCTTATTGTTTTCTTCAATTATTATTTGCCCCAATTTTCTGTTTACATGTCCCTTCTCCTCCTCTAAAAGCGCGGTCGCCAAGCAGAATGACCACGGTGTTAAGTATAGCCTTCCCTCTCCCTCTCTCTTTTTTCGCACCAGAAACGCAAAAGGTTCAAAAGGTTTTCTCCCTTTCTTTCTCTGCGCCCATTTTCTTTGAACAGGTTCCTCCACTAGTAGACGTCAAAAAAAGTTTTAGTTTATCTTGGCCTTCACTGAATATTTTTCTGAACCATTACGCCACTCTGAACTGCCTAATAAACTTCCGCATTTAGATATACAACCGTTTTTCTTTTTTTCAAAATTATCTTCGCTAGTCTCTGTCGTTTTCGCAGTCTTGGCATTTGAAACGACGCCCGTTTTGCCGCTAATTGGCTTTGGTAGTGTACGTGCTCGTAAGGTTACCCTAAGCTGTGCAGAGGGTGCAGAGGGTAGCCAGAGCTGTGCATTCTGGCTACAAGCCTCTTTCGAGGCTTGTAGCCAGAATGAACGGCGCTCATTGCTACAGCCAATTAGTCGTAAACTCGCAAAGACGCCCTGCATGTTCTATGCGATGTGTTAAAGACATCAAGGCATGGACTCCAGACGCCATATGCGGCCTGATTCGATCTCCGGACGTACTGCTGCCCGTCAGTGAAACAATAAGCACTTTTGAAATTTTCGTTTTGAAAATGAATACCGCAATAGCCTTCAGTGCACACAAACTTGCACATCAGTATTTTCCTAAACTACTGAGCCCTTAACGCTCACGGTACACAGCGCATGTCACGTCATTACAAATGTTCAGTGATGTGCAAAAGACTTAAATACAGTTGCAGAGGGTCTCAGCTACAAAATTGCTTTCATAAGTGCATTTACTTCGTTATGTACAACAGCCTCTCCTCTTGCCATTTCTTACAGGACGGATGGTGTAACCTGCGATGACCTGCCAGATATCGACCTCAGCAAATGGAGAGAAGGTGCAAGCGACGGCAATCGAAATGATCAAAAAGCACGCTACCCGTGATGCGTTCGGCGCGAATCTATCGCCACAACAGCAGGCGCGCCATTTTGAATTATGAAAGCTGGACAGATTCCCAGAAATAAAGATTTACCTTAATAAGGATGAATGCATATAACGGAATAAAGAACTTCCTTTTTTTCCGATTTCATGAACTCATTTTCTCAGTTTTTTATTTGAAACAATTGCACAAAAATTCACTCAGGAGGCACAGCAAAAGGCCAGAAAAATGCCTCATGATGACATGCAAACACGACAGCGAAGGCAAGAAATTTTAATTACGGATATCTTCAGGTTATTTTCCAAATCAAACACTATTTATAAATGCATATGCAGTAACAAGAGCAATTCCTTCTATACAGATCTAAGGCTCCTGCGGAAGGACAAGGAAAAACTACTCTCAGCTCTAGTAAAACTAAACCAATTTCATTCCACCAGCAAGAAATTGCGCTTTAAACACAATTATTTTTACTGAACGCAATCCCTTCAAATTCAACGTAATGCGCAATACACACACATGGCTTAATACATTCCGGATAGTGGACAAAGAAGATGGAACGCAATATCTAAGACTAGCACCAAGAGTTGGTTCAGGGGTTAATTCATAGCTTCTCTGATAGAAGTAGTCTTTTTACTTGGTGTTTGAATTGCGTAGGAGATTACTCTACCATTTACGATGTGTAATAT